>NC_041393.1:37238717-37277729 GCF_002162155.2 Triticum dicoccoides
GATCCGCCGGTTTTGACACCGACACCCATGCTGAGGGGAGAACGAGCGTTGACTGGTCGGCTGCGAGGTGAGGCTGATGTCGCCAGAAAATAACAGGATGTGTGGGTGGTTAGAGGGATGGTGTCGGTGTCAAAACCGGCGGATCTCGGGTAGGGGGTCCCGAACTGTGCGTCTAGGCGGATGGTAACAGGAGACAAGGGACACGATGTTTTTACCCAGGTTCGGGCCCTCTCGATGGAGGTAAAACCCTACTCCTGCTTGATTAATATTGATGATATGGGTAGTACAAGAGTAGATATACCACGAGATCAAAGAGGCTAAACCCTAGAAGCTAGCCTATGGTATGATTGTTGTTTGTCCTACGGACTAAAACCCTCCGGTTTATATAGACACCGGAGAGGGTTAGCGTTACACAGAGTCGGTTACAATGGTAGGAGATCTACATATCCGTATTGCCAAGCTTGCCTTCCACGCCAAAGAAAGTCCCATCCGGACACAGGACGAAGTATTCAATCTTGTATCTTCATAGTCCGGGAGTCCGGCCAACGGTGATAGTTCGGCTATCCGGACACCCCCTAATCCAGGACTCCCTCAGTAGCCCCTGAACCAGGCTTCAATGACGACGAGTCCGGCGTGCATATTGTCTTCGGCATTGCAAGGCGGGTTCCTCCTCCGAATACTTCATAGAAGATTTTGAACACAAGGATAGTGTCTGGCTCTGCGAAATAAGTTCCACATACCATCGTAGAGAGAATAATCTTTACACAAATTCAATTTGCTGACGTATTGTGCAGCGTGACGTCACACCATGGCCAAGCCTTTATTGGAATCGTTTTTACTGTCCCACCTCAGCATGTTTAGCGAGGCGGTTTCCTTGGCATGTCTTATCAAAGCAGAGATCGCGTCCCCTTATTCCGGGATTCTCATTAATACGAGTGTGGGTAACCCAGTCGTGCCCATTGGCACGCCTCCTCTATCGAAGGCGAGTCCCGAACGGTCACGGGGAGGGCTCTTGGTATTCAACCTCTTTATAACGAGACCAAGGCCCGCTCCTTTCTTTCAATCTCAATCGAATCCGCCCCTCGCCTCGAGTTCCAACACCCAAAGCTCTAGATTCAGGCGCTTCGGACCTCCGAGGATGTCTGGCTCCGACCTGCAAGGCCGGTGGATGCCTTCCTCCATCATGGAAGAAGACGTGCTAAAGCTGAGAGACGCCCGGTATCTAACCGGCGAAATTTCGCACAGGCTACCTGCCCAAGGGCAGGTTATTCCCACTCCCAAGCCTGGTGAGAGCATGGTGTTTGTGCCTCACTTCCTTCGGGGGTTAGGCTTCCCGACGGACCCCTTCGTGAGGGGGCTCATGTTTTATTATGGGATGGAATTTCATGACTTGGATCCGGAGTCCATCCTCCACATCTCATCGTTCATTGTCGTATGTGAAGCCTTCCTCCGCATTACCCCTCACTTTGGGTTGTGGCTCAAAACCTTCAAAGTGGAACCAAAGATGATCAAGGGGCAGAAGTCAGAGTGCGGAGGGGCTGTTATAAGCAAGAATGTTGACGCTCCATGGCCCGAGGGCTCTTTTCAAGAGGAGCTTAGTCTGTGGCAACAAGAGTGGTTTTATATCATAGCTCCCAGGGGCACAAAATGGGCGGCGCCACCTTCCTTTCGCTCGGGTCCTCCGCCGCGGCTGGCGTCATGGGTCAATAAAGGGCTCGACTGGGGGCCGTCCAAGGACGCGCCCTTGTTGCAGGGCCATATTCGAGACCTCCTAGAGAGAGAGATCTGGTCGTAGTAGCGCAGGTCATGTTGATTCGTCGCACCCTGCCCTGCAAACGTCGCCCCCTCCTCCTGTGGGAGTTCAATCCAGAGGGACCACGAGCTCTCCAACATTTTATGGGCGTAACGCCCATTGAGATGTACCAATTGTTCTTCGGATCACAAGCAATGTGTCCGGACTTGACCGAGGACGCAGGTCTGAGCTGCAATCGCCTGGATACTCAAGTAAGTAGTCCTGTACCAGGACATGCTATCCGTATATCTATCATAAACTTGCCTTTAAAAGAGATGTCCCTTGAACAGGAGTGGATAGCGAAAGCAAAACTGATTCGGTGTCCGGCCCCCCTCCCTGAGACCACGCCGGATCCTGTGTTAACCAGGATGCTAGAGGCTGCGCCTTTTGAAGAAGGCGAAGGGGGGAACAAGGGAGCTACTGCCTCCGCAAAGGAGTTTATCAAGAAAGGAGGGATCGAGAATCCCTCCCTCCAAGGGGAGAAGAGGACCGCTTCTGAAGATCTAGAGACCAAGGCCTCAAAGCGGGGAAAGAAATCCTCGCCAGAGGGTCCTGCGCCGGGAGATGCCCCGGCCGCACTATTTCCCCAAGGAGATCAACCCTCCAGCGAGCCGTAAGTAAAGAGGGGCATTTTCTTAAAATGAGAGACATCCCTATTTTATTTCTGAAGATAACCGAAATTTTTCCTTGTAGTTCGGATCTCATCCCTTCTCAGCAGAGCTCGTCTTCAGGGGATCTTGATCTGGAGATGATGGAGAGTGAAACGCCTCCGCCTGCCGTACCGTCATGCTAGGCGGACGACCCTGCGGTGTCGTCGCGGAGGGTTTCTCTGAATCCGGCGGGGCCCGAAGGCAGTCGTATGTCCCCTCAAAGCCCTCCGCGTCTGGCCTTCGAAAAAGGCCATCGGACGAGTCCGGCATCGACTGGTGTACGGTCGGAGGAGCTGAAAGATCTGCTCGGGCGAGCATCTACCTCGGAAGATCACCGTGCACTAATGGGTACGGTGATTGAAAGGATTTCATCCGCTAAAAGCAGATTGCATGATGCCGTCATAAGTTTACTGATGGGTTTTGAGGTACGCAAAATGATGTACCTTCTGACAGTTTTGCATATAGAATGCGCCCTGTATAGATAGTAGCCCCTGAGACTCGGTGCGTTGTCAAAAATGACAGCGCACCGAGGATCATAATCCCAGGTATAATATGCGCTCTTCCTATGTAGGTGGCGAAGTGTCCGGTGGCAAGCTGGACTGATGAATTTGCCGAACTAAAGCGGCAACTTGACGTGGCGGATTCTGACATCGCGCTTGTCAATAAGCGGCTTGACGAGTCACAAGGTATGCAGCTTCTCCGCGGACACCCGGTAAGGTAGCTTAATGTCTGTGCCTTACAACATGTATGCTTGATGCAGATGGTGCCGTTACCATGGAGAACCTTCGGGCGGAACTCGCCCGAGACAAGGAGCAAGCCCGAAAAAGTGATGCGGCTGCCTTAAAAGCGGCCGAAGAGCTGAGAGCCGAACAGGCTACTCACTGCCGAAGCAAGAAAGAAATGGCCGAGATGGCCGTAAAGTTGAAGAATGCTACCGACCGTTGCGAGCTTCTTGAAAAAGAAGGTCGAGTGGAACAAGAGGACCTGAAAAAGGCCGCTACTGAGGCCAAGGATGCTCGCTCTGCGATGAGAGCTATGAAAGAAGAGCTACGTCAGGCCGAAGATATTGCGGCTGGAAAGCCTTTTCTGCTGCGGAGGAAATTCACGGATCCCAAGTATGCTCAATTGGGCCAGCTGTGGGGTGCGGAGGATGCTTATCTAGACTTGGCGGCGAGTGCCGCAAACGCGGCCGAACACTTCCGAGGCCAAAAGGATCACGGAATGGAAGAGCTTTTTTGGTCGCAGTTCCATAGTCCGGAGCGTCCGCTTCCATTGACCGATCGTTTGGCCGAATGGGCTGAGCTGAATAGGTTGTCCGGACTTGCCATGAAGGATGTCGTGACTCATTTGTGGCCGAACAGGCCCAAGCCGAAGAGTTATTTTGGCTTAGTGCAGCAGTTCCTTGGTGCGGTGCCGCATATTGGTGCAATGAAGCGGTCAGCATGCATAGAGGGTGCGCGGATGGCTCTTGCCCGTGTCAAGACATACTGGGCGGAGATGAAGGCCACCGACGTTGCATCCCAGGATTCGGACAGAAGCCGAGTACCTGTCGAGCACTATTTTGAGGAAGTCCTGCAGGGCGCTCGTTTAATAGAGACGCAATGCTCGAAGGATATTATGTTCTAATGACATGTATGATTTGTGAAACAATGTTTCAATATAATATAAGGGCTTTTTATACTTGTGCATTCAAGTATTAAAGTACCTCCTGTGCGGCTGTTAATGTATATGTGTATATAACCTGAAAGATGGCAGTCTTTGGCTTCAGCCCCCACGCACATAGTGCGGGGGTGTTTGCAAAAAAAGGCGCATTTTCACACTTAATCCAACATCTTGGTCCTGTAAAGGAGGTGATAGCGTAGCAAACTAGGCAACCGGACTATAATGCTTTATCACTTTCACTTAGCCATAGGAGTTTGATGGTGGGGCTACTATATAGCCCCTAGGGGCACCGCGCTCTCCCGAATTTGGGGCGCGTATGTGCTTGACCGGGAAATGGTCCTTCGTTAATGCGGAGGAATTCTAAACATTCCCGTGGGTCATCGAGTGGTTGACCAGTCTCACGCTATATCATGACAGTCAGTTTTCGGCTTTCTCTACTGAGGTGCTCACCAGGCCGAACTGGGGCACAATCGCAGTAGTTCTCCTGGTGCCGCGTTAGCCGATAGAACGGAACTTAAGGCAGCAAAACACAGGAGCCGGGCAAACCCAATATTTGACCAAAGACATGATTCGGAGATGATGCATATAAGGCCTAACTCGAGACGCTGAACACTCCATAAGGTATTCGGTCTTTATGAAAATGGGCAGAACAATGCCCTAAGCCCCTGGTGTCCAGGTACGTGCAAAAAATTCTGACGCGGCCGATGCCAAAACGCCAGCCTCCTCCTCGGTTATAGCAAGAAACCGGGGGATGTGTATCAACAAGAGACAGTAAAAAAGGTTTACGCAGGGTCTTAATCTAAAAAGAATCCTTGCAACGGGTCCCTACTGCACGTCTGCGCCTGTGTCTCCGTTGTGCCGTATCCTGGACGGGTGTAGCACGGTGTTCATCTGTAAAAGAGAAGAACTTCGTTGAAGAAAGATCGTGCAAAAAATGTACTTTATATTAAATAAACGGAGTACGATTCAAAAAGCGAATAAAATTGAGCTTTATTGTCTCTTGTTGTACATGCATGCAGCCCCTTGTATGGGGGTGTGTGGCTAGTAGGCCTTCATATGTTTACGCCGGACTCGTCTAGCCGTGTCCGGGGTCCGAATGACCTGTTCAGGTGCTTGGTTTAGCGGAGCCAGATTAGTGTGTGACTGTCTAGGCAGTCTCACGTTCTTCCGTGCTCGAGTAACACTTGATATTTCCCTTTAATGAGATGATGCCGCGTGGACCGGGCATTTTAAGTGTAAGAGATGCATAATGCGGTATTGCGTTAAAGCGGGCGAAAGCTTCACGTCCCAACAGTGCTTGATAGCTACTTTTGAATGGGCCGATATGGAAGGTTAACTTTTCGCGACGGAAGTTGTCGGATGAGCCGAACACAACTTCTAGCAGTAGGGAGCCCGTACAATGGGCATATAGGCCTGGCATTACCCCCTTGAAGGAGGTGTTGCTGTGGCGAATTTTGGTTGGGTCTATCCCTATTTTGCGGATTGTGTCCTGATATAGCAGGTTTAGATCACTACCACCGTCCATTAGGACTTCTGTGAATTGGAGTCCGTCGATTATAGGATCTAATATCAGGGCAGTCCATCCTGTGTTCCGGATACTTCCGAAGTAATCCTGATGATCAAAGGTGATTGGTTTTGACAACCAATGTCGGGACTCCGCTGGGATAGGCCGTGCGGCGCATATTTCTATGGGCGCTGCTCTGATTTTCCCTTCTGTCACTTGAAGTGAGTTTACTGTTTTGACTTCTTGTGGGAAATTCTTTTGTTTTCCGGTGCTCTGCTTGTGTGGTTCGTCATCGTCTTCGCTTGGTGTGTCGAGCCCCTTGTGTTCGGCATTGAGTTTGCCGGACTACTTGAAGACCCAACAATCTCTGTGGGTATGGTTTGCAGGCTTCCCGGGGGTACTGTGGATTTGGCATATATTGTCCAAGATTTTGTTTAAGTTGGATAGCTCGTGGCTGTTATCCTTGAGGGGCAGTTTTTTATAATTCTGGCGAGAGCTTTTGAATCCGGCGTTGACTGTCGTGCTCTTCGGGCTGTTTCCCCTTGTCCGGCGCTGGTCCTTGTTGCGTCGTGGTTTCCCGTTTCCATCTCCGACTTCGGATGTACTTGGGTCGCTGGTACTACATCTTGCCATCCAACTATCCTCTCCCGTGCAAAAGCGGGTCATGAGGATTGTTAGTGCGGCCATTGTTCTTGGCTTTTCCTGGCCAAGGTGCCTGGCGAGCCATTCGTCTCGGACGTTGTGTTTGAAAGCGGCTAAGGTTTCGGCGTCCGGACAGTCAACTATTTGGTTCTTTTTGGTGAGGAACCTGTTCCAGAATTTGCGGGCTGATTCTCCAGGTTGTTGAGTTATGTGACTTAAATCGTCTACATCCGAAGGGCAGACATAAGTCCCTTGAAAATTTGCCCGAAAAGCATCCTCGAGCTCTTCCCAACTTCCAATGGTATTTTCAGGGAGGCTTTTAAGCCAGTGCCATGATGGCCCTTTGAGCTTGAGGGGTAAGTATTTTATGGCATGGAGATCATATCCTCTAGCCATGTGTATGTGGAGGATGTAATCCTCAATCCAGACTCCTGGGTCCGTTGTTCCGTCGTATGCCTCTATGTTTATGGGTTTAAATCCTGCTGGGAATTCGTGATCCAGCACCTCATCGGTGAAACATAGGGGGTGTGCGGCACCCCTATATTTGGGTGTGCCGTGATGTCCGGATATTTGGCGTGTTGCATTGCTTAGAAGAGCTTGCTTTCTTGGCCCGTAGATGGACCTAACTGGGCCATCCTTTTGATGCGAATCCTTATGCGGATCGCGTGCCGGCTTCTGTGCAGTGCCGCTTGCTGCTCTATGCTTGTCATGTGGTCGTCTATTCCGACCGGGCGGCCTCTTTGCTCTTTGATTGCGGGGGCTCTAAGGTCTCCTCATCGAATTCGGGCAGTAGTTTGCACTTCGGGTAGCTATTTGTTTGGTGACTGTCGCCGTATTTGTCTGCGGTGTTGAGTACTTTGCTCCATCTGATTCTGAGTACATCTTCCTCTGTTTTGAGCTTCCGCTTCTTCTTTTTCAGGCTACGCACAGTGGCGACGAGCCTTTTGTGGAGGTTCTTCTGCTCCAACAACTTGTCCGGTGTGAGATCGTCCGGACTGTTATTTTCCCCGGGGACGGGTTGTTTATCCAAGTTGTCCTGCTCGGACGGTTGTTCAATGGTATGTTCGCCGTCCACCGGTTCGACCTGCTCTATGGCTGGCTCTGTATGGCTGCCGTCTTTGTCGAGGCGGGACTTTGTGCGGTGCTTTCGTCGCCGTCTTGACTGCTTTTCGAGGGATTTATCCTTCGTAGCGTCCCGTTGTTCCTCGTCGTCACTTCCTTTAGGTGTATCCACCATGTATACATCGTGAGATGGGGTGGCTGTCCAGTACCCTGGAGGTCCTGGTTCACGGTTATCTCCTACATCGTTGTCAGTACCATCGATGTCTTCAGAGTCAAAGTCGAGCATGTCGGTTAAATCATCAACAGTGGCTACAAAGTGGATGGTGGGTGGGCGTTGAATTTCTTCGTCGTCCGTACCCCAACCTTCTTGACCATAGTCCGGCCAGGGCTCTCCTAATAAAGAGAGAGACTTTAGTGAATTCCGGATGTCTCCAAAGGGCGAGTGCTGAAAGATGTCCACGGCAGTGAACTCCATAACCGGCGCCCAATCGGATTTGATTGGCAGGGGCGCAGGAGGTTCAGAGTCCAGAGAGGAGTCCGGCACCTCGGAGTCACGGGCTTTGCAAAGGACGGGGATGGTGTTCAGCTCAATCGCCGTAGAGATCGTAGCCCCGATGCGGTGTCCAGCCACTCGTCCTCGATCGGCGAAGTCGGCTCCGAGCTAACGGACGAAGCGGACGCTGGTGTGGCCTCCAGGGCACTGTTCGGAGGCAGAGCTAGATCATGCCCATCGAAACAGTGCGGCACGCTTGGCTGTGGCTCGAACCCGTCGGAGATCAAGTCTCCGTGAATGTTGGCTGTGTAGTTCAAACTCCCAAATCTGACCTGATGGCCAGGGGCGTAGCTTTCGATCTGCTCCAGATGACTAAGTGAATTGGCCCGCAGTGCAAAGCCGCCGAATACAAAGATCTGTCCAGGGAGAAAAGTCTCACCCTGGACCGCGTCGTTGTTGATGATCGAAGGAGCCATCGGGCCTAAAGGTGACAACACAGAGGAACTCTCAATGAAAGCACCAATGTCGGTGTCAAAACCGGTGGATCTCGGGTAGGGGGTCCCGAACTATGCGTCTAGGCGGATGGTAACAGGAGACAAGGGACACGATGTTTTTACCCAGGTTCGGGCCCTCTCGATGGAGGTAAAACCCTACTCCAGCTTGATTAATATTGATGATATGGGTAGTACAAGAGTAGATCTACCACGAGATCAAAGAGGCTAAACCCTAGAAGCTAGCCTATGGTATGATTGTTGTTCATCCTACGGACTAAAACCCTCCGGTTTATATAGACATTGGAGAGGGTTAGGGTTACACAGAGTCGGTTACAATGGTAGGAGATCTACATATCCGTATAGCCAAGCTTGCCTTCCACACCAAGGAAAGTCCCATCCGGACATGGGACGAAGTCTTCAATCTTGTATCTTCATAGTCCGGGAGTCCGGCCAATGGTGATAGTTCGGCTATCCAGACACACCCTAATCCAGGACTCCCTCAGATGGCCTGGCGGCAGCACAGCCAGCCACGAGAGGAGCGGGCAGGCAATCCCGCTGGCGCTGGTTTGGGCGGCTAGAGCAGGAAGATCAGAGATTGAAGAAGCACGGCGGCCGTTGGATGGACATCCAACAGTCACTATTGTGTGTTGACTAAGTTGACAAAGCCTTGCGTACGTGTCAAAAAAAATTAGGACAGTGTCATCATCAACCTAGTAGGCCCAGAAGTCAGCCTCCAAATCTGTGGAAAACAGCATACAACACATTAGCCATTATTTTCAATAATTTACAGCCCATTTGCTAATTCTTAAGGATATTTGAAGCCCATATTCTTTTTATTAGCATTACAGACCATATATTCTGGGCACTGCTAAAAAGTTCAACGAAATTTTGCATATTTCGGTGGGGTCCGAACTCTTTTAATCACGAAATTTTGAGTCACGTTAAAAATAATTTTCAAAAAATTATATCAAAATACAATACAAAAAACAATTCTCCGCAAAAAATGAATGAAATTCAGAATCTTAACTAGCAAGATGCCCGTTCGTTGCACGGAACATGAAGATGCATTTGTATGAGTAGTTTATCTTGTGGGAGAAAAGATGATATTTTAATGTAATTGCCAGTTGGCTTTGGTTTTTATAAGAGTAGAGAGTAGAGAAATCATGAGAAAATGATATTTTAATGCAATTGTGATAACCCACAAGTATAGGGGATCGCAACAGCTTTCGAGGGTAGAATATTCAACCCAAATTTATTGATTCGACACAAGGGGAGCCAAAGAATATTCTTGAGTATTAGCAGTTGAGTTGTCAATTCAACCACACCTGGATAACTTAGTATCTGCAGCAAAGTATTTAGTAGCAAAAGTGGTATGATAATAAAGGTAACGGTAGCAAAAGTAAAGATAAATGTTTTTGGGTTTTTGTAGTAGTTGTAACAGTAGCAACGGAAAAGTAAATAAGCGAAGAACAATATGTGAAAAGCTCGTAGGCAATGGATCAGTGATGGATAATTATGCCGGATGCGATTCCTCATGTAATAGCTATAACATAGGGTGACACAGAACTAGCTCCAATTCATCAATGTAATGTAGGCATGTATTCTGTAAATAGTCATACGTGCTTATGGAAATAAACTTGCATGACATCTTTTGTCCTACCCTCCCGTTGCAGCGGGGTCCTTACGGAAACTAAGGGATATTAAGGACTCCTTTTAATAGAGAACCGGAACAAAGCATTAGCACATAGTGAATACATGAACTCCTCAAACTACGGTCATCACCAAGAAGTATCCCGATTATTGTCACTTCGGGGTTGTCGGATCATAACACATAATAGGTGACTATAGACTTGCAAGATAGGATCAAGAACACACATATATTCATGAAAACATAATAGGTTCAGATCTGAAATCATGGCACTCGGGCCCTAGTGACAAGCATTAAGCATAGCAAAGTCATGGCAACATCAATCTCAGAACATAGTGGATACTAGGGATCAAACCCTAACAAAACTAACTTGATTACATGGTAAATCTCATCCAACCCATCACCGTCCAGCAAGCCTATGATGGAATTACTCACGCACGGCGGTGAGCATCATGAAATTGGTGATGGGGGATGGTAGATGATGACGACAGCAACGAATCCCCCTCTCCGGAGCCCCGAACGGACTCCAGATCAGCCCTCCCGAGAGAGATTAGGGCTTGGCGGCGGCTCCGTGTCGTAAAATGCGATGAAACTTTCTGTCTGATTTTTTTCTCCCGAACGTGAATATATGGAGTTGGAGTTGAGGTCGGAGGAGGTCCAGGGGGCCCACGAGATAGGAGGCCGCGCCCTACAGGGGGGTGGGGTGCCCCCCTGTCTCGTGGATAGGCCCTGGGCCCCGTGGCATTAATTCTTTTGGCAAAAATTCTTATTAATTCCAAAAAGTGTCTGCGTGGATTTCCAGGACATTCCGAGAACTTTTCTTTTCTACACATAGAACAACGTCATGGCAGTTCTGCTGAAAACAGCGTCAGTCCGGGTTAGTTTCATTCAAATCATGCAAGTTAGAGTCCAAAACAAGGGCAAAAGTGTTTGGAAAAGTAGATACGTTGGAGACGTATCAAATTGCCGGTTGGCTTTGGTTTAAAAATTTACAGCCCATTTCTTACAACTTATAGCCTGTTTTCTGGGGAAGCCCATTTCTTACTACTTACATCCCTCCTCGTCTTGAAAGATTTGCAGCCCAACAGGGCTGAGAAAAGCTAGTAGGCCTCGGTTTTAGTATTCTCCAAAAAAAAGAACTGGGCTAGCCAATTTCAGAAAGAAAAAATATATCAAATGGGCCCGTCATGTGCTTTATAAAAGCGTAAGCGTGGGATAGACGGGCCACAGCCCCCGCACAGCGCGCAGTTGAGCTCTGTCTCTGAAACTGAAAACAACTGGGCAAGCTGCTGGGTCCCTGGTGTTATCCGCTCGTTGTGTAATTTTCTTGTTTATTGACTACATTGACAATGGCATGGAACCTAGTTGTCAAACAATTAGGAGGAAGTATTTTTTTTGCTTGTAATAACGAGGCACCTGCTTGCGAAATGCAATGACCCTGGTGGGTCCCTACTGTCAGCCTCTCCACATACAGTCATCTCCTCATTCCTCTTGGTTGTTGACCATGTTGACAATGCCAGACGGCAGCAGGCACAGCGAGCTAACCAAGGCGGAGAACGACGGCAAGGCCTTGGACGGGAACGAACAGCAGCCATGGAAGATGCCGCAGTGTACTGGCGGGTGGAGGGGAGTACGAGGGAAACAACATGCAAGTCAAGCATACAAATGGTACAAAAAGCCCAAGGATTAATTGTTCATCAAATTTTTAGACAAAACCCAGATTGAACATGACAGTAACATCTAACCCAACCACTCTTTTTTGCAGTCACAAACAAATGGATCGGCCTGATCCATAAAATCAACATCCTGTGCAAAAAAAATTATTTCAGGATGTCTACAACTTATTGTAAATAGAAGCCGAGCACGTTTAGAAGCCCATTTGTCCACCTGAAACTTCTTTTTTTGCTGTTCAACATGTTCGTCCATGAGAAATCTCTTGCTATAAAAATTAAGCCTCATGGACAATAGTAACCTTGCATTCAACAGGAAGAATGTGACAAAGCTTCTGTTTGCCTGGTTGGATGCATATCGTCCCATCGTTATTGTCCTCAAACGAATGTCATGAGAACTGAGAAAATCCTTGTGCTTATTACGGCAACGATTGGTTATATGTTTTTCTCCATGTGGTTCTGCCTAAGTAGACATGAAGATTGCAAACAGTTAAGGTCTGAAAAAAGAGTATGTCAAAAGAATGATAGCTGAACAGTTAATTCTAGTACAATATATACGGGCTTTCAATGTGCATGAAATCATCACCTCTATGTATAAATTCTCCAGAGATCGAAAGCATCGCAGCAAGCCAATAATTATGTCCAGATCAAAACTATACATTCTGATATATATGGTCTTGACAGAATCCAGCAGCATTGATAGGCTATCAATGGACGAACTCTTCATTGAGCATATAACATAATATTAGTACCCAAAGTGTACTCCAAGATGATATAAAACTTATGCACACAAATGAAAAATGCAGCATATGATTACTAATGTGTAGATGATAATATACGGTACCTGAAAAAGTGAGGAGCCAAACACCAACTCCTTGTGATTATTAAACGGGTCACGAATTACACCCAAGGTATCCAGTTTGGCCGCAGAGAAGACAGTTATTTCTGAAGGTGTATAACAATTATGAAGGAGTAACCTTTCAAGTGAAGGGGCATTTCGATGATGAGCTGTTGTCCTTTAAAACAAATTCCAATGCTTTTAAGGTGAGGCGACTTTATTTGGAGACAACTGATACCGATTTCTGTTCCCAAAACAATCAGCAAGCGCTCTAGGGCAGGGCAACTGGAGTGCATGATGTTGTGCAGTGAGGCCTCCGACAAATAAACCACCACAAGCGAAAGTTTTTTTAGCAGTGGGAGTTGAAGCATTTGTACCAGATCGTCTGGTAGATGGCACCGGGCGAAGGTGGCGGTGTGGAGAGAGGAGGAAAACCGCAAGATGGACAATGGTGGTGTGGGCACGAATTCTTGGTATGTTCGTGGTACGAAACTTTCGTGGTAATGGTAGAACTCAAACTGCTAGAGTTTTCCGAATTCAGGGGATGTCAGCCAAGCGTCCACCTTGCCGGGTATGGACAGTAGGTAGCTTGTCGGGATGCAGAGGCGTTGAACAGGGCCCTACTGGTGAGAAGAGACGATGGCTCTGATGAGATCAAATTCAGGAAGGACAGATATCTGACGATAGTTGAGATTGAGGGGCGCGGTGCGCCATAGAGGGCGCCACCGAGTTGAGAGGACTTGTGTGCGGCAGCAATCCTTGGTGGGGAGAAGCGAATGATGTCCTCAAGGATGATGCCCGAGAGATCGCTGATGCGGTCCACCGGAGATTCTACCGGTTCCTCGGATCCGGGTGGGGGGGCTCGCGCTTCTCCCCGCGCTATCGGGTGCGGGATCAACAACCGGTGTCGCCACTGGCGGGAGCCTCATCTTTTTGGCGCTGGGGCCAGCCGACTCCATTTTCCTTGTGGGCGTCGTGCCGAGCTCATGGGTTTGAGCAGAGTAGCCAGAGATGAGCCTAGTGGTAGTGCGAGTAGGGAAGAAGGAGGGCTGGGGATTTCTGAAGGAGTGGAAGAAGAGGAGCAGGCGTTTTCTGTACGAGTGAGGAAGAAGGTGAGCGGGGTTTTCTGGATGAGTGAGGAAGATTGGGGAGCGGGGGGAATTGGGTGGGGAGACGGAAGCGGGAGAGCGAGTTGTTCATGTTTATAAGGCCCGCTGCACTAACTACTCGCTTTTTCCCAAGAACCGCTCTCTTCTTTTGCGTTGCTGCATTGGAGCTGGCGCATGGGCTTGGCTGACTGGCCATGCATGCAGGATGCATGTGCCCGCCGGCCACTGCATGCACCTGGTTTGTTACTAGGCCTATTTAATAGGGTGGTTATGGAGTAAATTAAGGAGATTTATTTTCTCTGTGTGCATCCACCAAATTAGAGGATGCGGTACTGCATGCAGACACTCACATTAAACTAACATTCAGAAGAATAAAAGTTCAGCATGTCTATGCATCTCAATGATTCACCATACTATAACCAATATACAAAGCTGTGAGAAGGTGTGGAAATAAAGAAAATCGGTCGATGCTTCTCTGAGCAAAGGGCCTCCCTGCGCACGCATTAATTTCCTGGGCATGCTTGTTTCTTCTCAATGTTGCGAGCACTTTGAGCATGTTGGCAACTCCACAGCTAGCTAGCTGCCTCATCTTGCAATTGATATAGACACATTTGCAGCAAACACATGAGGCAATAGAGATGACTCAACATGGGTCCAAATTGTGCAGTTCCCCTGATATCTATTCATTGTCCTGAATCTGAAAAAGATAGGAAAACAGTAGCTATACTTAAACGGTGTTGCAAAACAGTAGCACATATCAATAGCTCGGCATGACAAAACACGATCATCTGGACGAAGGGGATACTGACCTACCTGAGGAAGATTACATATAATTTCATAAGTCCTTGGTTGATTTCCACCTTCGGCTGCACTGCTTGTTTGCTCCTCCACACATGACAGGATCGTTCCGCACTGCATTCAGCAAGTCAATGTACGAATAAGCTAATTTCATCTTGCGGTGGTCATTGTACCTAGTTATGAATGTAGGAATACCTGGAGCACCATGAGGTTAGCTGACAGCAGGTAGACGCAGCCATATAAATTTTGTGCGGTGCTACCAAAATTGAGGTTTGTATCCCTTCCTGTTATGAGAATTCTTCTTCAAGTTGGTAGAATGTGACGGCTTCTTCTTTGCATCAAACTTGCCTTTCCCCTGAGATTTGTTCTTGTTGTTTTGGGGCTGGTTGGGCTGGAAGTTCTTCTCGTGTACCATGTGGGCACTAGAAGCTCCCTCAGCGACCCGAGCAGATGTGTCTTTTGCTCTCGCCTTCTCCTCAAAATCAAGAGTGCTAATGAGATCCAAAATAGAAAACTCATGTCTCTTGTTTTTCAGAGAAGTAGCAAAATCGTTCCACGAAGGTGGAAGCTTGGCAATGATGGTCCCAGCAACAAATTTGTCTGGCAACACACACTTAAAGTACTCAAGTTCCTTAGAGAGTGATTGTATCTCATGAGTCTGCTGAACAACAGAGCACTCATCAGTCATCTTGTAGTCACAGAATTGCTCCATGTTGTACAACTCGTTGCCAGCGCCCGAGGGCCCAAACGTGGCCTCGAGCGCAGCCCACATGTCTTTGCCACTGTCAAACGACATATATGAATCCACAATGGAATCGTCAAGAACACTCAGCGGGGCAGCTTTAAAGAGGGTATACATGTTCTGAAAAGCTTCCTGCTATGTAGGATTAAGATCGCCCTCGGGCTTACCCTTAGTGGCGTCATAGCAGTACATGATCTAAAACCAATATAGTGCTCTTGTGCGCCACCTTTTATATTGCACCCCTTAAAAGTAGGCGGCTTCAAAAGCACAGCAAAACCACTCGGAGTAAATTGCCTGTAATCAGGTTTTTGGATTGGATTGTTGAATATATGAGCAATTTAGTATGAGATTTAATCCGAATCAGCAGTAAATAGATCATGACGACAATTGCAAACATCAAAGTAATGATGTGGACTAAACCAGGAGGACAGAATCACATATTGTACAACGGGAGCAGAACCGATGTGGTTGATGTTGTCACTCATGTCATTGATGAAGAGGTTACCGAGGTCGGGGAAGAAGGTTGCCGTTGAGGAAGTCGTCGCTGGCAGCAATCACATGAGTGTGGAGTACTGCTGTCCCTTCTCGTGGTGCACACTGGAAGGAGGGCTGGAGAAGAATTGCGTGGCGGTGCTAAGATCTGGAATGGTGCGAAACCATATGATACAGCGGCGGCTAGGGTAGAGCATGTCAGGTCAGTCGTGCGAGTATAATAGTAAGCCTTTGGCCCCAAACCCCACGTCCAAGTCAATAATAGCTCAAAAAAAGTCAATAATAGCCCCACCAAGGTTTGTCTCAAAAAAACAGAATAATTAAGGCGTCCGTTAGTCCCTTTAGTAAAAATACAATATCATTAATAATGGCCCCACCTTTTGTCTCACAAAGTATGTTGGAGTACAACCGGCTACATGTTTACAATCCGCTTCTCTTCTCTCTCCTCTCCTCTCTCCTTCAACTAAGCACAAATACTATATTTAAATCCTTATAGCCTGCTTATGTCATCTAATTGTAGTACTTGCTCTAAAGTTACTATCCACTACGTAGTCTGAAATGTCGGGCGTGCAGTGGGCGGTGCCCTTGGTCGGCGCTCCGCTTCAACGGCGGAAGCAGTGAGAGGTCGCGTCACCCTGACTTGCCATCAATGTGGAGCGGCGGGCTCAGCTGGCGTCGGGCGGGAAGCGCGCGCGGGAGGGGGGAGGGGTTTTTGTTGGGCCAAGAAGGTGAGAAGCCAACTTGGGATCGGTCCAGACGGGGAAGTATCATGGAAAGAATTCCTTATTTGGCCCTTTCTTAAATTTTGCTTCCTTTTTTGGCCCTAAAAATATCATTTCCCCTTTTTGACACACAATTTTTATTTTGTTCCCTTCATGACACTTCCGTCAATTTTGGCACATAACAGTGTTAAGTCTAACATGAAAAGACCATTCTACCCCTGATATATTATGTGACTAAAATATGTTTTGCCTTGTGACTACATGATTAGTGAAACCAAATCTACTATTTCAGTATCACGTAATAGATTTGAGCTCACCAGATTCCCGCAAAAAAAAGATTTGAGCTCACCGGACATCTCATGCGCACTCGTTTTACCTTGTGTCTCATAATTTTCCTCGTCATCATCTGAGTCCTAGAAGATCTCACCCACATCATCATTAGCATGCAGCCGCCTTGATAGACAACGTGCGCAGAAGGAGTAGATGCGACTGGGGACACACCACCACCACGTCATGGGCACTCCATATGTGCTCGTGTGCATGCAGCGTGCGTGTTTTCCCATCGGTGCTAGCTCTAAGGCCGAGGCTGCGGTCGTCTTTGTTTCCGACTAGTAGTTGAGCAACGACGACAAAGAGGTGCTGCAAGAGATGTGCGCCGTTGCGTGCGAGATTTGCCGTAGCACGACGAACCGGACGTCGCCACGGATGGCGCACGCCTCCATGCAGCCGAGTGTGTGCGGATGCATGTGTTATTCACGTGCATTCTGCGGCCGAGCGTGTGTGCATGCACGTCTTGTGTACGTGTGTTGTGTGCTCCATGTTGTGCGCGTCTGTGCATGAGTTGGATCGGATGGAGTTAGTGCGTTGGCTTGTGTACATGCGTGGCTGCATGCGTCCTGTACATGCGTGGCTTGTTGCGTGGTTATCAATAATTCAATATAAACTACTCCCTCCGTTCCTAAATATAAGTCTTTCTCGCCATTTCAAATAGACTACAACATACGGATGTATGTAGACATATTTTAGAGTGTAGATTCGGTCGTTTTGTTTCGTATGTAGTCCCTTATTGAAATATCTAAAAAGACTTATATTTGGGAATGGAGGGAGTATAAAACATCTTCAACTTAGCATCCTGATGTACCGTTTCTAGTGGTTAGCGAAAAGTTCCTGTTCTTTTATTTGTTTATAGGTGGGCACGCGGCAAAAAAACAGGGGAAAACGCACAAGGTTCCTTGCAGACGCTCCACCGCGAGGTTCCTTGCTCCTCCTCGGTCGTCGGGAATCTATGCTCTTCAACTCTTTTCTTTTACGTGAGCTTTGTTCATCCTTTTCCCAACACGCGAGACATCTAGCATCAAGGTGCACGTGTCATGCAAGAAAATGGAGATAATCAGATAAGCAGTGCATAAGTGAGTCGTGCGGGGGGTGGGAAAGCGGGGGGAAACCCTTTTTCGTAAGTGAGTCGTGCACTTCGATGGCACCTACGCAATATTTTTTCTCCTCGATGGCATGTGAATAGTGCACGTACTCAACGACGGAGCACGGGATGGTAGCAATGACATGGTCAGCCCTTTTTTGGAGAGAGTATGTACTACTAGTAAATAATTTTGATGTGTCCCGTCAACTCGCAGAACGACGAGAAGCTTGATTACGCCTTCTCCCTCGCCAACGCATGCGCGATGGCTCACAGCACGAGGAGAAACTTTTGCTTACAAGCGGTGGACGTGCGGCAGTTCATTTGGTGTCAGATTGCTAGAAGCACTACTGAGAACCATCGACTTCCGGAAGAGGCGAAGAGCCAAGCGCAAGGTAACCTACTAACCTTAGGCTAGGCATAGTGGGAGTAACATAAGTAGGGGTACCTCCTTTTTTTTATTCTAGAAACAACCACACGCGAATATCAAGGTGCTGGTTACGTAGAACAAATTTCCTACAGTCCGTGCTCATCCCTCCTCTATCTCTCTTCTCAGCCAGCCAGCGGACAAGCGGAGCCCATTGTCTGTTTGCTCACATGCGGTCCCACATGTCAGTGAAAATGCAAGAGGACCCACTGAACCTGCACATCTTTCACCTCGACGTGCTGGTGATGAAAAACAAATCCAATAAAGATCTTCGGTGTCCGCTTTTGGAGTTACTCAAGAGTAGTAAGATTCTATTTACAGTTTAACCCAAGATGCACATCTCGTGGCTTCACCTACCACTCTATTTTCTTTCATGACACGACCTGGATGCTGGATGTCCCACGTGTCGGCAAAAGGAGGAAGAACCCGAGCAAATCTTCCGTTGTGCTCTCGGATTAGACTAGTTGTGCTAACTTAAAAAAATTATTGTGTACTCCCTCCGTTCCAAAATACTTGACTTCCATTTGTCCAAAAATGGATGTACCTATATACTAAAACATGTCTAGATACATATATATTTTGACAAATAGAAGGCATGTATTGTGCAACGGAGGGAGTAGAATGGATGCAAGTTTTTGTATTGGGAAGAAGAGTACATCCATATATTGATAGAGCGTTGGAGTTGGCCTTACAAGTGGGACCGTATTTGAGGAAACCGACTATCGGCAAACCCCCACCTCGCCCGCCGCGCGATGGCTGAGTTAGAGAAACGATGAGGTTGAAGAGATTGCTCTAGCATGGACTCCAAGAAATATGGTGTCAGATGGAAGTCGTGCTGGTGGCGTGTGCTGTACTCCTGGACGTGAATGCTTGTTCTGGCCCATGCCACCCTACTACTCCTACTACTTACTATATAGTACTAGTATCGAGGATTCGAGGTGCTGGTTACGTACAATATGGCTACAGTAAAAACACCCGCATGACGCGCGAAGCATGTGAAGCTAGTACAAATAGTGTACTACTATTGTTGATTGGCCTCATCCGATAACCTGTTGCAATGCACGTACAATTATGTATTCGGAAAATATTTTTTTGCCTCGTCGCACCACTCACTCACAGAAGCAACTCGAAAGCCATTCATAAATTTAGTAAGTTTATCACAGGCATATCATTTTATTACATACAACAGGTCATCAACCCACATCGACAATGAGGATACATTATAAATACTAAAGTTTTCACCACACAACAAATAACAAGCAATGAAATGAACTTCAACTCAACCATTCCTCGATGTTGGAAACGCTTGCTTTGAACCACAAGTGATTCTCTGGGACGGGCCATCTATTATCGATCTCGAGACCAACACAGGACTGATCATCTAGGCTGAAGCAGCCTACTATATCAGTACCAGGGTAGGGAACCACCCTAATGTCCAAGGTATAGACACAGTTGCTTCTCATAAATGGTAGTAACGTTGTGTCAATAGCAGTTGGATCGCCTTTCACCATCATTGGATAGTTTTGTCCAAGGAAGAGCGAGTTTTCTCCAAGACTATCAATTCTGTACCAGGGAGAAGGTGTTGGCGCTAGCACACTAGTATCCATCCCGAATACCATGCAACGAGTGTTGGAATAGGTCCGGAGAGTGCGACCATGGGAGACAACACATGCTTCCTTAGTAGTAACATCATCAGTGGGATGTATATACACAAGAAGAGGTGATCCATTGGAATTAGTTGTCAGGCGCCACAGAGTATATGGGTGTTGCTCGTCCTCATGCTCGTGATCATCACCATCGCCATCTCCCCCTTGGTTATAAATTTTTTCAAGTATAGGTGGTGGAATGTTCACATGACCTTGGAAACACAAGAAGAAGGTTAATTAGTAAAGGGAAACTTGCTAACCCGCATGCATGTGGATGAAACAATTATAATTACGGTGGAAGACAAACGTACCGAAATCATAAGGATTCCATGCAAAAACAGTGCCACGAGTGGTGGCAGCAAACACAAGGCCCTCGTATTGAATTGCATCACAGTACTCATCCGTGTACAGAAACTGATTTTTTGAGCAATATCCATCGAGTCAAACCACCAAGGATGGCAACAAGCTTGTCGAAGATAGCAACAACTTCATAGTTGTTGTAATTCCAAGAGCGGTTGGGAACTCGACAAATTGCTATCTTCCATAGAAGATAGTCACCATGATTGTATTTGAACATGCGTACAATACCGGTGTGCTCAACCTCTGGGCAGTTTGCTGAGATTTTTGGAAGTGGAACCCGGTCACGAGTGTACATATTCACAAGTTCCCACTCGCAGTTGGACCCAATGTAAACAACCCAATCTCCATTTGCGCCTGCCCAAGCCTTGCCCTCAAGCGATGGCATCTTAACATCATACGTATCATTATCAAGCGGCATCCACTTGCACAAGGCGAGGCCTCCGTCGTCCCCGCGCCAGTAGTCATCAGGGTCACAGCAAAGAAGATAGGGGAGATCAAACCGCTCCTTGACTCTTGGATTCCTTGTAATGATGTTATTAGTTGAGTTGAGAATGGGCTTGAACGAACCTGCCATGCTAGCCGAGGTGATGACATCGCACCGATCAATGAGTTCCTCCACCACGTCATCTTTCATATTGGGGCAAGAATAACGGGGTCGTTTCCGGCCTATTCCCTCCATGGAGAAGACGATTGAACAATGGTAGAAGAAAGGGTGAAGGGCTGAAGGAAAATGGAGGAGGGAGAGGAAGAGCGTGCGACAGCAGTTCCAAATCGAGAGGGAAAGGCGAAGAGTCGGTGGATGGTTGCCAGTTTGCCACGATTTATGAAGAGGCGCCTCGGCCTACACGTCCGTTCGAAAATACTCCTACTACTCGCCGTCGTCTCACTGATATGTTGGAACGGGACCACGTGTCAACTAAACATGGTATGTAATTTCTCATGCAAAATGCGATCTGGCTGCGTTGGCCCGAGGTGTCGCATTAGTTTTTTTTTAAGTTTGCTGCATTAGTTATCGACCTTTATTTTTTTTAACATGCAATCTGAATGGATAGTTCCTGTGGTCATCACACATGAGCAGATATAGTGATGGTTGATTCGCCCGAGCAACTTATTACTGTGGGAATATGGGAGTACCAGCGGATTCAAGGAACAGAGAAATGATGGTTGCTTCGTCCGAGCAACTTACTATGGCGAAGGTGGGGCTCTGTGATTTGACTGCTCACTACTGCGACGCAACGACCGGGGTGAATCTTTCCCTGAAGTTGTGTTGTGCACTCAATATTGCTGCATGGCAGGTGGAGCCGGATGAAGGATGTCCAACATGTCGGTGAAACGAAGTTGAATTGTTTCTATCATTGTTATCAATCCTTTAGGATTTGTTTATATGTACGCATAATTTCGATGAAATTGTACTGTGATGCTATGAAGGTTTCAACTTTGGTTCCCGCAGGAAAAAAAGGTTTCAACTTAGGATTCATGTGTCTTGCCTCGAGATTATCTCGTTACAACATTCCATCAAATACAAATGAAACTACCATGGCTAATGCATCTCAATGGTTCACAGATCAGCGCCAATATTGACATCACAACTGAAGACAAAGTTGTGAGAAGGTTTACAAATGAAGAAAAAATATATAATTGGTCGATGTTGTTCGTAGGCATGGCTCCATTTCCTTGGCACAGTGTTCATTGCTTGGCAGCTAGTTTCACCTAGCTCTGTAGCAAAAAAAAGGTGTATGAAGGACACCACAATCCGATCATTTTGTGCAGCTCCACTAAAATCGAGAGGACCATCCCTGTTTGCAAAGATATCCAGTCAGTGTAATTACAATAATAGTGGAACTAGATGATGAAACATAACACGCATAAATAGAAGCCGATCACCTCTACGATCTCTCTTTAGGACTAACTTTGTTGGAGAAGATTAGGCATGGAGTTGGATGAGGAGGATAGCAAAACCAATCTCCCTTTCCGCAGTCCCACGGAAATGTAAAAACGTTGCCCGTGTGACATTTTGGCGGAACTGCACAAAACACTCTTCAGAAAAGTGATTTGTGTAGTTCACCAAAAGGCCGCAATAGCAACGAGGTGAAAATGGATAGCCCTGTTTGCAAAAGGAGGTCAAAAGGAAACAATTACTGCCCAATAACACGAGTTGAAGACACATATGCCGACAAAAAAGAAGCATGTTCCATGTAAAAAGGGAAAGATAGAACATGGTGGTTTATCAAAAATGGTTTGAGCACGAGATTGCAAGATGGAAAGTACGTCGGCCAAGATACGATTTAAGCAAACAACTAAAGAAGATCCACATGCAGCAACATGGGAAGATGGGCAATGGAGCAAGGCCGGAGGAAGCTGTACCTGAGGGTCGTCGGGATGTTACTAGAAGGGCGCCGGCGGCCGGGATCTACCCATACTGTGACAGCGAGCAAGTGACGAAGGCCCTACCACGCTAGAGCTTGGTCAGAGAGAACGGCGGGTACCGCAGATCGGGATGAGCCCCCTCAACGCCGTCGAACGGAGAGACGATGCACATCCTCCCTTTCCGCCGGTGGACGGGATGCGGCCGGATCACTGACCAACGCTGAGAGAGAGAGGCCACGGCGGCCTTGTGTGAGATGGTGTGACGAGAGACAAACCCATGTTTCCATTTTCCCCACGGCAATCGTTTTATATTCTAGGCGTGGTACCCGACCCTCCTTCGAGTAAACAACCGCTACACGCGTCAAATTATCACGTTGTCTGCCTTTTCATATAGAAACGAACTCCACGTGTACTCGCGCAGGTGTGGCCGGGAATGAGACATGAGTACGTGCGTCTTGCGTGCACTTCTTCTTTAGGTGCAGGTACGTACGTGGGTGGGTGTGAGAGAGATGGTTTGTGCGAAACAGAGGCAATGTGTTGATGATATCTCAATCAGAAAAACGTAACATATGCAATGTGTGTGAAACAAAGTCATGGACGTGAGATATCGATAGAATTGAAAACAGGGATGAAGTGTGTGGCTGCGCGATCGATAAAGAGTGCCATCGAATTTGTGTTTGCCCACATCAAAGATACATGGCGGCTGGCCTACTAGAATTTGAGAGGGCAGAGGTGCAGTTCTTCTCTGTGGCACGGATACCTACCTACAACGTTCGACTATCGGTGTGGGGGGGGGGGTAAAGACCGGTCGACTAGTATATGTGTGGGGAAGGAGAGAGACCTAGCTATGTATTGAGGGAGATCGATCGACATCCATGGATATGTGTAGCAGAGGAATAATGTTGGGAAAAAGACAAAGGTAGAGCATCAAAGGGTTGGTGGTGGAGTGGCGTCTCACAAATGGTGGGAGAGGCCTACTAGACAAACAGAGGGTATGAGTGCAATATCAATAAGAGAGGGCGGGGGATGTCTGTCTGTCTATGCACGTGCGTGTGAGGGACGGGTCGGGAGGTATTCAAGGATGATGAGGGGAGAAGATATGGTTGTGGTAAGCATGCGTAACTACATAGGAAGATCAACCGTTGTGTGTCCGAGAAAAGGAGAGACATAACTAGCAAGGTAAGTTTATCGGTGCTTGGTGAAAACAAATTATAGTCGACCTGGCTATATGTAGGGAGATCAGTTCATATACACGCCTGCATGTGTTAGAAGCAAATAATGTCCGGAGAGGCAGACAGGGGGAGAGGGTGTGGCTAGGAGGTGGTGCGAGAGGCCTACCATGTCGAGGGGGGAGGAGTGTGCGAGCATGTGATAAATGAAAAGAGGGGCGGGAGTGTGCACCTGCGTGGAATCGTATTGGACATATGGGGGCATGGACGGTGAGAAGAGAAGAGGGGAAGTATATATGTGTTTGTTGTAGGCACACTTGGCTAGAAAGGTATATCGACCGGTGTGTGCCAGAAAGAAGGAGCCGGGGGCCTACACACACCGCTGGTGGACGACCTAAAGAGAAATAATGAACGTGTGCGATGCAGGGGACGCTAAGGGCGTGTGAGGAGGAGGGCGTGTGCATGCACGATAGAAAGTTAGCGCTAGCTAGCTACAAATAGAAGAGGATCGTGAAGGTGTAAAAGACGAACAAAGATCATAATTCATTATAAAAAAGTGGATACGGATACTTGAAGAAGATATCATAATGTAGAACATTGATTATAATTTGGGCTAATGTGTCGCTTTTGCAACTCAGGTCTAAATACTTGTCATAATGTAGGAGGGGGGCACTATACTTTGTGTGATAAACACGGTGTACATATGGAACATGGTTTAGATTATGAATATATAGTTAGTACATTGAATGTACTATTATTTGGAATCAACATCAAGTGTATTCAAAAAATAGAATTCGAGTTCATGAAGTACACACAGTTCATATCTATCTCTATAGTAATCATGTGGTGTGTTATTAAGGTAATACACGAATGATGGTTGAAGTTGGCAACAATCATGATTGTAGATTCTTATTGAAATAGAGAAACGAATTCAAATTTAGTTCGAATTGCAGCGGTATTATAGAAATTTGGAATGCACTAAAATGTTGGTATGAGTAGGTTACATGCATTATACAGCAAGCGAAAAAATTTAATCGGACATAACATGGATTCATACTCCCTCCTTCCATCTATATAGGGCGTAATGAGATTTTTAAGACCGACTTTGACTATTGACAACATTAATAGTACATGACATGCACAATGTGAAAATTATATCATTGAAAGAACCTTTCAGAGACGAATTTAACGGTGTGCTTTGTGTAAGTTGCATGTCATATATCATTGCTCTAATATTTGGTCAAAGTTAGCATCGAAAAATGCATTAGGCCCTATATAGATGGAAGGAGGGAGTAGCTTTGAATAGCATTTGTATAGTAAAACGGGGCAAGACTCTCTCTCTTTGTGTGGTGTGAATAGTTTTATTTTTTTCATTTTCTTTTTGGTTGAGGGAAGTGCAAATTGATTTGGTACGTACAAGTACAATATTACTACACGTTAGGCTTGTCCCTAAAATTCAACCCGCGTCTTGTTATATCCCGAAAATTCAGATATCGTGCTCCCAAAACTGGCGCCTTCACAACCCGCGCCTTGCTATCCCGAAATTACAACGCGCGCAAAAACTCCCTTCAGCTGCCAAATCCCGACACGCGAAATCCCCCTTCTAACCCTGAGCCAAAAGGGCCGCTAGTTCAAATCGGTGGGGGGTACTTTTGTAACACACCCTACATTTTGGACAAGTGCGTCCCTAAGTCATGCTTCACCCCCTCCCATCACCCCTTTTTCGCCATTCAAAATCCCAGGCCGCCATAACCTCTCCGCTCCAGCTACGAAACCCCACCCTCCTCCGTCCGCCACTCGCCGCTGCGCAGCCGGAGTCTCTTCACCGATGATGTCGTCCACCGCAACAGCTTGATGTCCCTTGTCCACCTCCCCGGATGAGGATCCGTCGTCCATCTCGCCGTCCCGTCGGTTCAGCCGCCCCATCCTCCACCTCCAAGGAGTTGCTCCGATGATCGCCTCGTCTATCGCGGCTGCTCCATCCCCACAGCGCCGCCTTAACCTGCTCCACCGGAACCGCATCATCCTCACCGACTCCTTGGACGAAGCCTAGGCCTACTCGGTGCCACCAAAGAGGTTGTACACTCATCGCATTGCACCTTCTCCTTAACTCGACCTCCCGGCACTGACGGTGCTCCATCCCGCACCCCCATGGAGCGGCTACCTTGAAGTCGGTGCCGCGGGCGACATCTCCACGGCGGCTCTCCCCCAGTGCGAGGCCCCTTCTGCGGCGGCGTCCATACCAGCCAGATCTGCTGCTGCTGCTCCGGCTCTCGCTCGCTCGCTCATGCTGCTGCTGCTGCTCCGGCTCTCGCTCGATCGCTCGCTCGCCCAGCTGCTGCTGCTGCTCTCCCCCTCGCTCGTGCTGCTGCTCTACTCCGATTAAGCCACACTTCAGTCGACTGAATTGACTTTTGGGTCAATCGATTTTCAGGGGTTGGGGAGGCTCGCCGGAGTTAAGGAAGAACCACACGCAGCAGGGACGAGGGCTCGCCGGAGAGGTACCCCACTATCTATCTTAGGGTTCAGGGTGGGGGCGGGGGGGCTAGAGGGCTGGCCGGGGCGGCGGTGGCGAGTTGTTTCGGGGCAGCGAGGCGGCGCTGGGGCCGGCGGTTCGACTGGTGGTTGCTGGCGGCTCAGGGGGGTGCAGGTTGAAGATGAACTGCAGGCCCTCCCTAAACTACATGCCAAGTGCCTCTCTGCTACTATTGCATTCAGTTTCGACAGTAGCATTCAGATTCCACAGTAAATTTCAGTTTCGACAGTTAAGTTCAGAGTCAAGAGTTTTTACCTCATCTGTTGTAGTCAGGTGGTTTTTGGTGATGTCAATTTTACATCCATTTTACATCATCTATTGGAGATGCTATTAGAATCCCACTTGAGATTGACGATGTCTGTCTTGTGCTGCTTCAGCCTTGACGTCTTACGGCTCACCGGAGCTGCTCCAACGACAGAACGATCCATCACAATAGAGCAGTGCCCTGGACGCCGTCTACAGATTCCTCATATCTTCCTCCACACCTCCGACCGCCACCTCTGCCTCAACTGCTTCAGTGACCAACCCAATGATGCTGAGGTCGACACGGCTACGGCAAAGTGGTTGTACACTTGCTGCATCACTTATTACTATACATTCATGTCGATCCATTAGGGCTATTTTGGTTCAATGGAAAAACATAGCAATAAGGAATTTTCCAATGTCACTCTACTATTCAATTATTCATGCATTTTGTTGAAAGGAATGAAGCAAAACATCCACCTGGACCTACTTTTCAAAATCCTATGCATGAAAACAAGACCAAGTGCATTAGTGCCAGAATAACATTCTAACTATACACACTTTCATATGGTTTCACTTTATTTTGGCCATGTTTCTTTGCATTCCTCTGCTCTTCCAATTCCTGTAAACCAAACACCCAAGTTGATAGAAATCATGTGTTTATAAATGCTCTGTTTACCATGTGCATTTTCCTATCCTATTCCGGTGTTTTTCCTATCCCCGTGTTTTAAGAATCATGCAAGCCAAATGAGCCCTTACAGAATTACTTCAGTTACAGGTACGTGTCGAAGGGAACTTTATGTGGTTTGTCCTACTCCTGCCGCGATGTCGTCCACCTCACCTGAGCTTCTCCATCGACAGAAGCATCCACCAAACCAGACATCATGACTCCTGACCGTCTTTCGCCGCCTCAGATCTCCTTCCCTGCCGCCGGCACCCACCGCAATGGCATCACCATCATCGACTCAGCAGATGAACCTGAAGAGTACACGGGTCCACAAGAGAGGTCACACTCTTTTGTTTCTGCTTATGTTATGCATTGTTTAAACTTACCTGCTACTTTATCGCCTTGTTCAGCTCTTGGACTCCCAAGTCAGGTCCAAATTAATGTTCAAACTTGAGTTCTAAATTAGTTGTGGGGCACATATCGAGGCAGCAATGAATAGTATGTATGTCTAATATCTGGTTCACCTAGGGTATGCCTATGTTGTTCATCTTGGATGGGAAACAAATAGTAAAGCAATCATCATCTGTCTTTTTATTAATTTAAAGCAATCATCAGCCTGCTATCATTAATTTTGGATCCATCCACTAGTTGTTACCATCACTCTAAATTTCTGCATGCTCTCCTTACATAATCTCACCATATTTTTTCGTATGCATGTCAGATATTGTACACAGTCATGCTGAACATGTAGAGAAAACGAGAAGAGTTTTGCGCGGCAATACAATGTCATGCAGACATCGCTCCATGGTGGGTTCAATGGCAAACCCTCCCCACCCCTCTCCAGATTGTAATCCAGAGGAAGATATCTGTTCTGAGGCGGATTCAGACGCCGCTGACCACTCCTATTTACCCCCCAAGGTGTTTTCTCTACCTTGGCATGATGATGTTATTCATATCATGCATATGTTGCCTTGCAGTGCCTACTTTTGCATCATATATGTCATCTGCTTAGTTTAGACATGTTCTGTAATGCCACCTGTTTAGTTTCTATATCATAATGGGAATTATGCAGTGTCATGTCTTTTAGCCAGCCATAATATATGTGAAATGTGCAATGCCATCCTGTTTAACCAGGCATCGTATATTTGAATGATATCTTGCCCATCCTTTTCTTCATTACATTTCCATTTGTTGACAATGTTTGTACATTAAACTACTCTCCCTGTGAATCAGCCATTTGGGTGGGAGATGGAAAAATCTGGAGTGAAAATAAGGCCTTCAGAGCAGACAGTGCTACCGGTCGAAGCAGATCTCTTGTTGGATCTCGATAGCTCCTCAGAGATGGATTCAGAGGCAGGTGACCGGTCCTATTCCCCCACTGAGGTGTATGCTCTAACTTGGCACGGTTATACTGCTCATATCATGCATACGGTGTCTTGCATTGCATAGTTTAGACATCATATACACGATATTCAACACCATGTTCTTAGTTCAGACATCATATTGAATGCCCTCTGTTTAGCATATAAATCACATATGTGAATTAAATGATGTGATCCTGATTACTTAGATAACATGTAGGTGAATTATGTCATGCAATCCTATTTAGTTATTCATCATATCTTTGAATTATGTTATGCTATGTTATCCAGTTTAGATAGACATCATATATGTGAAATTATGTCATGCTATCCGTTTTAGTTAAACAATATACATGTCAACTATTTCATGCCCTCTTTTTTCCACACTATCTATTGCATCTGTCTCTCATACAATGTCTGTACATTCAACTATGTTTCCTGTTTATCAGCCATTTGAATTGGAGCAGGTGATGCCAGTATCTAGCGGAATAAAAGCACGATCTTCAAATAAAACAGTGCTACCTCTTGGTGGAGATAGCACCCTGGTTGTACATGCACAAGAACTAGCCCTACCACACATAACCCAAACTCTCGCAGATTGTACCCCTACTGCGATGGACAGAGAACCAGCTTCACCCAATCTAACCCCAACCCCAGCCGATAGTAACCCAATTCCTGTTAACACAGCACCATCTCCACCACAGAGCTCCTAAACAAGAGTAGTTAGTAAGGCAGCTCCAGTGCCCAAAGGGCCAGTACTATCATGGCGAACCCCAACTCCACCAGTTAGTACGCCTACTCCTGTGGAGGAAGCACAACCAGCTAGTCGTAGTTTAGCATCTATCGCATTTGATGTTGTTAAATCGTATGTGCGTATCTTCCCATCTTGGAAATATTATACTGAAGATGAAGGAAAATGCCAGTTGCAGGTGTTTGTCTAGGAGTTATGTGTAAGTAATGTTATTCATGGCAATTACTTTGCTTCGTCCCACACATCCTACCTCCATGATGGTTATAATACAGCAAATTTTCCCATTTTTCTCTATAGAGAAGGACCAATTTGGAAACTCAGGATGAGATAACCTGTGCTAATACCTCTGCTATCTTCAAGAATGCTTGGTGGCAGTATCGGAATAACCTGAAGAAAACGTACTTCACCGACAAAGAAACTCATCAAATTCCCTTACATTCTCCTGAGACACATTTACTGGACTATGACTGGGAACGCCTTGTTCTGTACTGGTCCCGAACCAAGAATGTGGAACAAGTGCCTAAACCTGAAGAACAACTGTTCTAATTTAGGATTCCATTGCTATCATAGTTCAAAAAAGCGCTAGGCGTTAATTGTGCGTTCTGCCACCGCCTTGCACTTTACTAACCAAAGCGCATGCTTATGCGTAGTTATGCACAGATTATGCGTAGTTATGCGCAATGGGTTTTGCCAACGCCTAGAGCCTAGGCGCGCTTAAGCGCTCGCTTAGGCGCGCCTTTTTTAACTATGATTGCTTTGCTCTTGTATCACTGTATTTACTGATACAAGCTTATTTTTAAATTGAAGGATCTAATCGAAACTCCAATGGCACAGCAGGTATGTTCACGCATATTTCTTTAACAGGTTTGCTCTTATCAATAGCTCTGTTGATTTCAATTTCAATTGTGTATACAGTTGACTTTCATATCATGCACCTTACTAGCATCACAGCAGAGCCAATAGTGTTGTTGTACATGTAGACCCGTGGTACCCATCTGAAATCTTGTTGTGCCGTGTAGTTTCCCACGCTTTGTATTCTTTCACTGCTGCTTTGTCTTGAACTGATATGATTTGAACCGTGTCTCTATTTTGATTTGGCAAGACAATGCAGTGACCATAGGACATAGATATATGTTTGTTTGATGCTTTTATTATGTACTAGTACTTGGCAATAGAAGACTTGGTAGTTTAATCTTGTCCACCTTACTAATAAACTGGTTCACCGAAATGAGTTTCATATACTAGTACATGCTAAACTTGTTATGTGTCTGCTTGTTTCTTCTTTTAGAATGCTAACAGAATATTGGGGAAGAGTGCCTTATTAAGCAATGGTAAAGGAAGTAATGCAGATAAGGTTCAGGATAGTGACACATCCTTGTTGGTATCCAACAAAGCTGATAAAACAGCTAAGGAAGACTATCTTGAAGATAGCGAGACAACCCCAAAGTCCTGTCTTGGTTTAGTGTTCGAGTTACTGGCCACTACCGCTTGCACAAGCTATTCAAACTCACTGTCTGAATCAGTTTGGTTTCTTGAGTCTCAACTACAAGCTGAAAGACATCGATCAGCTGTGCTACGACAAGAAGCGAAAGGACTGTGGAAGTCCCTGGAGCATTCAGATGCATACTTTCTGGTGCAACAGCAAGCGTTGGACGATTTTAGCGCCAAACAGGACAAAGCTAATCAGCTTGCTAAGCTTATTTCCAGCATGGTGGATACCCAGGATAATGTTTCTTGAGCTCTTCTGAAGTTGTTTCAGTTATGCGCTCTTGTTTTGCTGCCGCGTTTATTTGCACTGGTGGCCAATTTTAATGGCCAGTGTATGTAATGTGCTGCTTTGTTCCCTATATTTGTACTGGTGGCGAACTTTGATGCCCAATGGATGTAATATGTGTAATAGCGGTAATAGGCTAGCGTTAATTGCTTGCTTATTTATTTCCTTATTGTCTTGTTTAGTTGTTTGCTTGTAGTCACTGCAGTTCTTTTTTTGTTTTTTTTTCTAGTGGCCACAATAGCCTATTTCTGGTAACTAGACCAAAATAATCATGGCAACACATGAACTGTTGTAACCATGGGCCTCCTGCAGGCCGTATGATCCATGGGCCTTCGTCCGGCCGTAGGATCCATTGGCCTTCTATACGGGCTGTAGGATCCATCGGCCTTCTATACGGGCCTTAGGGTCCATCGGCCTTCTATACGGGCCGTAGGATCCATGGGCCTTCTACGGGTCGTACGATCCATGGGCCTTCTACGGGTCGTACTATCCATGGGCCTCATACGGGTCGTAGGATCCATGGGCCTTCTACGGGGCATATCATCATTTCGCCAATCATGGGTCATACTATTCGTGGACCATAGCGGGCCGTTAATAGGTCGTATTTGATAACTCTATGAAAACAGCCAAATGGGTTTTTTTGACATGAAAACGGCCCAACGTATTAACGATCCGCAAACGGGCCGACTGTAACGATGGGCTGAAATTGGCCCACAAGCAGAAAATGATAGTAACGGGCTGTATGTAACCGAATGCTGCAAATGAGACCAAGAATCAATGGGCCCTGAGAAGGCCGAAAGATAACTTGGGCTGGAAACGGCCCAATGGAATAACGGGCCGTTAATGGGTATAAAGTGATACACTGTTCATTACGGGCCAGTTTCACCACGGACCGTTAATGGGCCAAGAGTTACAAAGGTCCTCATATGGGCCGAAAGAAGTCATGGGCCACACATGGGCCGGAAGTTAAAACGGGTTGAATCATATTGGACGGCCCAGATGACGCTAGTGGGCCTAATTCGGATAGGGCGTAATGGGCCCTGGTTAGCGGGCTGTAAATGGGCTATATGCGAACAGGCCGTTAACAGGCTTTCCATGGGCCGGCCCGCCACCTTTTGACCAAGTCAAATGGGTCGACCTTTTCATAGGAATGGGCCTTTGTTGGGCCGTGCCACGTGTCGCCGTATCATAGGCACCTTCGGTCCAATGAGCGGATGACATCTGTCCCAACGGTGAGCCGACACGTGTTTCCTCCAGCCAATGATGATTTTACATGTGGAAAATCCCCATTGGTCGGGGCTGTTAACGGGTTATCGGATCCAAAACCCGACCCGATAGCTTAACGGCATTCCGTTATGGTGGATGCCACGTGTCGGTCACCCTTGATGAAAGCACTTCTGTGACGCGCGATTTATCGTCATGGAAGTGGACACTTCCATGATGATAATTTTGGTAATGTCATGGAACACTTCTATGACAACACAGGTATGACTATCTTGATTCTGTCATAAATTTTTCATGGATGTACATGCATGACAAAAAACATGACCTACTGTGACAAACACATATCATCACAGAAGTGTATTTTTTTTGTGGTGCCCCTTTCTCCTTTATATACGGGGGCACGGGGGCACCCTAGAACACACAAGTTGACAGTTGTCTTAGCCGTGTGCGGTCCCCTCCACAGATTTCCACCTCAGTCATATCATTGCAGTGCTTAGGCGAAGCCCTGCGTCTGTAACTTCATCATCACCGTCACCATGCTGTCGTGCTGACGAAACTCTCCCTCGACCTCAGCTGGATCTAGAGTTCATGGGACGTCACTGAGCTGAACGTGTGCAGATCGCGGAGGTGTCGTACCTTCGATGCTAGGATCGATCAGATCATGAAGACATACGACTACATCAACCGCGTTGTCATAACACTTCCGCTTTCGGTCTATGAGGGTACGTAGACAACACTCTCCCCTCTCGTTGCTAAGCATCACCTAGATAGATCTTGCATGATCATAGGTATTTTTTTGAAATTACTACATTCCCCAACACCATTTGTATCTCACTTCGTGTGGCTTCACACTCGCACGATATTCCTATTCTATGAACATGTGTGTGCGTGTGCGTGCGTGCGTGTGTGTGTGTGTTTAATAGCATGTGTGTGTTAGAGAGAGCGACACCTCGACCCACTCCTACAGAGAGATGGTGTGTAGTGTACGATTTAGCCGAGAGAGTCGGTGCATCCTCTCATTTCCGGGCGTCCGGGCGGGACAGGCGGACACCTCCACGCCCGCTCCTGACCAGCCTGGCCCACCCAAAGCCCCTCAATCGCCCGCGTGCGGTTCCCGCCCGAAACGGTCAGCGCCGCTCCAAAGAATCAGTGCTGCATTCATGCCCGGGCAGAGCGGACGCGAACTCAGACTGGCGCCTGCATTGAAGGGAGAAGTGGATTCAAGAGTGATGGTTGCTTCGTCCGTCCAACTTACTACTGGGTCTATGTGGTTTGAAGGCTCATTGGTCATTATTACTGAGGTGGTAGGACTTCTAGATGTCTCACGCTTTCGACGAAAGGAGGTACTACTAGATTACAATTTTCTCCATTCTTACAGCGGAGGAGTGCGAGAGCAGTGAAAACATGCAGGCTCAGTGATTACATGGCCCACCTCACACTCTCACCATATTTTCTAGACACCGTGAGACACCTAACTCTTTACATAGTACTAGTATAGTACATACTGTAACTTATCAGCGAGATAAATTTGTACAATGCTATGAAGCTTCCAGCTTCTATTTCATGTATCTTGCGTCCAAGGTTGCCCGTTGCAACATTTAATCAAATACAAAGGAGACTAACATGCATGCTATTGCATCTCAACGATTGACATATCATAGCCAATATGTACTTCCTCTGTTCCAAAATAAGTGTCTCAACTTTATGCAAACTTTAGTACAAAGTTGTACTACTACTAAAGTTGACACTTATTTTGGAACAGAGACAATTAAAACAAAAAAGATCCATGCAGTCCCTATCCCTTGAACCGTAAACCCTAACTAGGCTTTAATTTGCTGGCAACGTTGGAGCTTCTGAAGAAATGAAGTTTGCAACCCTTTGACCATAGGATCATTTTGTGCAGTTTCACCAAAATCGAGATGAGCATCCCTGTGGCAAAGAAATTGAAGAAGCATGATTAGAATAAGATTAGTGGGACTAGTTGATGAGACATAAACTCATCACAAATACAGTACGTAGAAGCCAGTAGAGGTATGTGCGGGGCAAAGAAGTAGAGAAATATCCACATGGAGTGATGTGGGCAGCTGGAGCAGTGGTGCAAGATGGCTGTAAAGGGAGTTGTACTTGAGGAATGTCTGGATGTAGCTCAACCTAGAGGAGGGCGGCGGGAGGCAGCAACTGCCCACGTCGTGGCAGTGAGCAAGGGACGAAGGCAACCTCACCGGCTTTGTGAGAGAGAACGACGGGGACCCTTGATTGGGACATGCCGACAGTGAGTTTTCATTGTCGATGACGGCGACCGCATCTACACTAAGCATCTACCCCTTCCCCCGACGGACGTGATCCGTCGAGATGTTAGAGATGTGGCCACAGTCGTTTTGTGCGAGAGTGTGTGAAGAGAGCAACCCCAGGAAGCAACCGTGTAGGCTCGTCCTGCCTATGTATATAGTGGAGCGGTTTCCTTTTCTCTCCATATGAACCTATTTATATCGCGTTTGTGCCACTGAAGAAAAAAACTTTATTTATAAATGACGCGGCACCTACTACTCATTGTCCTATAAACCTTGTGCTTGACATCTCCAAAATATTAACCTTGCGATTGGCTCTTCGCCTCTTCGGGAAGTCGAGCAATAATGGTACTGCAGTATATATCATTCTGGCTATATGAGACCGAATGAATTGCTGCACGTCCACCACGTGGGCGAGGGTCGAGGGGCAAGGGAGAGTGCGTACTATTATGTCCATTTCAATATGGACTACATACGGAGCAAAATGACTGAATCTACACTAAAATATATCTATATACATCAGTGTTTGGAGTATGCAATAGTAGTTCATATTAAAATCTACTAAAGGACATATATTCCAAACAATATGATTATCTCTCTAACCAAGGTAGGGGCGAGGAGTAAACGGAGGGAGTAGTAAAATTTTATCCTCGTCCTGCAAGCCACCGCGCGCGTGGGCAAGGGAGCAGGCGTAAGGCGTACTAGTAAGCAAGCTTCACCTCATCCTGCGAGCCACCGCACCCGTGGGCGGGGGAGACGGCATACTAAGCAAGCTTCTCCTCATTATGCGAGTTGACGGGACACATCAAAAGTACTCCAATGTATAGAGCCTTGCCTCTAAGGTAGGCCCTACATGGTTTGCCTCTTTTTTAACATAATGTGACAAGTCGCAATTTGTTTGTTCACCCGTTGTAGACAATCCTCCATCAAGTGGACAACCAGTACACACGTCAAATTACCACGTGGGTTTCCTTTTCGTACAGAAATGAGCTCCACCGTATACCCGCGCGAGTGTGGTTGGGAAAGAGACGGGAGTATGTGCGTCGTGCGTGCACCTCTTCTCTTTGTGCACGTCCCCCGCCTACGTGTGTGTGTGAGAGACAGATACAAACCTAGACAAATGGCGTGTGCGTTCATGAGTGTTTTTTTGTTTGGGGGTGTGATTTCCAGAATGTATCTGTGGGAATATGTGTCGATGACATCTCAAACAAATTTTTGACACATGCAATGTGTGTGAAATAGAGGCCTATCTATATCATATATAGAGGGGGCGATCCACGATAAGAGAGGGAGGGGTCATAGATATTGATAGAGTCAAAGAGAGGATCAAGTGGGTGGGTGCGAGATCGATGAAGAGAGCCATCGAAATTGTGTGTGTGCAAGTCAAAGATATAGGGCGACTGACCTACTGGGACGTCAGAGGGCACAGGGAAAGTTTGTGTGTGGCAGGGAGACATGACTAGAGTGCTCGATGTATTAGTGTGGGGGGGAGGGGGAGGCAGAGGCCTAACTAGAGAGGTAGAACGACTTGTATATGTGTTGAGAAGGAGAGACCCAGCTATGTCTTGAGGGAGATCGGTCAACATCCATACATAACTGAAGGACGGGAAATAGGTTGGGACAGAGAGAGAGAGAGAGAGAGAGAGAGGGAGGGAGAGGGGTAGAGTGCTGGATGGGTGATGGAGTTGCTTCTCGAAGATGGCGGGAGAGGCCTACTAGACAAACTGAGGGTAGAACTGCAATATTATCAATAAGAGTGGGGATGTGTTTCTGTGTGTGCCTGTGCGTGATAGATCTGTCGGGACGCATGCATGGATGATGAAGGGGAATCATGTGTTTGGTAAGCAAACCTAACTAGATCGGTAGATCAATTGTTGTTTGTCGGAGGAAGGGAGAGACATAATTAATGAGGTAGATCGATCGACGCGTGGGGAAAAACAAGTTATAAGGACCTAGCTAGCTACATGTATAGCGGGAGATCAGTCAATATACATCCATTTGTTAGAGGCAAATAAGGCCCAGCGAGACGGATGGACAGAGAGAATAGAGCTAGGAGGTGGTGCGAGAGGCCGAACTACTAGCTAGATAGGGGGAGGAGTGTGCGGTTGTGAGATCGATGAAAAGAGGGGCGAGAGTTTACACGTGTGTGGGACCGTATGAGAGACACGAGGCATGGACACAGAAAGGAGGAGATGGAAGGTGCATGTGTATGTTGTAGGCAGACATCGCTGGAGAGGTTTATCGATCGGTGTGTGTCGGAAAGGAGTTGTGGAGACTGTGGGAGAATGACCTAAAGAAAAAAATGAATGTGCGTGATGGATAGAATGCTAAGGGAGGGGGAGGGCAAGGAAGGCGTGTGCATGCACGAGAGAAAGTTAGTGCTAGCTACAAAGGTTAGAGGATTGTGTGGGTGTAAGAGACTAACAAAGATCATAATTTGATATGAAAGTGGATTCATATATTTGAATAGGAGATCATAGTGCTATAAACATATGCATGTATGAATATAGCGGTGATACGCGTGCTGTGGTTTTGCACATGTTATACCATAATGTGATAATGCATGGCGTTTGCAACTCACAGCTAAATGTCGAACAATCTAAACCATACTATACATCAAACAATCTCACATTTTATTTGAATTTGTGATAATGTGTGGCGTTTGCAGCTTACAACTAAATATCAAACAATCTAAACAATAATATATATTGAACAATCTCACATTTTATTTGAATTTGTGGTAATGTGTGGTGTTTGCAACTCACAGCTAAATCCTTGTAGGCGTAGGGGGCGGGGAACCATACATTATGTGATAAACACATTATACATATGAGACATGGTTTAGATTATGAAGATCTAGCTAGAGCTTGAAACGTACTGTGATTTGAAATCAACGTAAAGTGAATTCAAAAAATCGAGTTCGAGTTCATATAGTACACATAATTCATATCTAACTCGAGAGTAATCATGTGGTGTGTTGTGAAGATAATACACAAACGATGGTTTAACTTGACAATAATGATGATTGTAGATCTTATTAAAATATAGAAATGAATTAAAATGGTTTGACTTCACAACAATCATTATTGTAGATCTTATTCAAATAGAGAAACGAATTCAAATTTAATTCATATTGAAGCGGTAGTATATACGTTTGGAATGCACTAAAAAGTTCATTTGAGTAGCAGGTTCACGTAGCGAATATTTTAATTGAACATAACATGAATTCAAAGTTATGAATGATATTTGTAGTGCGAATTGATTTGGTACAGTACACGGGACTAGACTCTCTTGTGTGCTGCGAATTGATTTTTTTTTGTTTTTTCGTCGACGGAAGTGCGAATTGATTTGGTACAATACACGTTAGGCTTGTCCGGAAATTTCAACCCGCGCCTTGTTACCCCAAAATATTTAAGATATATCTTTGTCTCGTTGTGCTCCGACAACTCCCTCATCTCAATCCGCGCCTTGCTATTCCAAAATTACAACACGTGTGAAAACTCCCACCTCCTGTGAAATCCCGACACGCGAAATGCCCGTGATACCCCTGAACCGAAAGAACCGCCTAGCTCAAATCGGTGGGGGTACTTTTGTAACTTACCCCACATTTCGGACAAGCGCGTCCCTAAGACATGGTTCCCCACTCCCATCCAATCTGCCCACCCATTCATACACCAAGGCCGCGAAGCCCCACACCTTCTTCCGTCAGCCACCTAGCCGGAGCCTCTTCCCCGACGATGTCGTCCATAGCAACACCTCGACATCCCTCGTCCACCGTACTGGATGAGTATACATCGTCGATCTCGTCATCCCGCTGGTTTAGCCACCCTGTCCTCCACCTCCAAGGAGCTGCCCCGACGTTCCCTCGTCTTTTGCGCCACCTACATTCCCACACCGCTGTCTTCACATGCACCACCGGAAGAGCAGCATCATCACCATTTCCTCGGATGAAGCTGAGGCCTAATCGGTGCCACCAAAGAGGTTGTACACTAATCCCCGCATTTTCTTCTTGATTCGATCTCATGGTGCTGTCGGCGCTCAACCCCGAGCCGACACGGCGCGACTCCAACCACGGTGGCAGTGCCGGCCACTTCCTCCATGGCGTCGCTCCCTCGGCAGCGACGTCCACATCAGTAGGAGCTGCTGCTACTTTAGCTCTCGCTCGCGTTGCTGCTCTGCTCTTACTCTCGGTCCCCTGCTTGGTCTGCTCATGCTATTGCTCTTGCTCTTGCTCGTGTTGCTGCTCTCGCTCTTGCTCTTGCTTGCGATGCTGCTCCGATTTAGCTACACTTCAGTCGATTAAATCGACCTTTGGGTCAGTCAATTTTCAGAGGGTGGGGGGGCTCACCGGAGTTAAGGAAGAACCAGCCGCAGCGGGGAAGGGGCTCGCCGGAGAGGTACCCTACTATCTATCTTAGGGTTCAGGGTGGGGACGGTGGTCGCCAACGGTGGTGGGGCGGTGGCGTG
>NC_041393.1:37278395-37320341 GCF_002162155.2 Triticum dicoccoides
TAGAGGGATGGCCGAGGTGGCGGCGGACCGCCGGTGGGGCGTGGTTCATGATGAATTCTTGAGAGCAGCAGGGTTCATGATGACCCTTATCGATAGTCCGTTTATCAGTGGGATCCGCAGGAGATCGCCAACCAGTGGCACTCAGAGGACACTCCTCAGTACACCGGAGAGAGTAGCTTTAATCCATGGGCATAGACCAACTTAGGCCAAAAGCCTAAGCTTGGGGGAGTACGTATTTCTCACCGACATTACATTCATGTTCATGCGCTCATTCCAATTGTCGGTGCTCATACTTTTTCATTGTATTATCCATGCTAGTTTATTTTCTTTTTCTCGCTTTCTTCTTGTGTGTTTGAATAACCTTAAGAAAAACCAAAAAAATTAGTTGTAGCTTTTAGCTAGTTTAATTCCCATGCTTGTAGTAGTAATATTAAAAGAAAACTCAAAAAGATTTCTCGTTCTTCTTTTGCTTGTTGGGAGCTTTCCCGTGTAAATAGTTTTATTTCTTTTCTTTTCTTTGGGGTCGAGAGGAGAAGACCATGATGAAAATGTTGAGTGGCTCTCATATGCATTATTGTTGATTTAACCAAGAGCCCATATTACCTTGTCTTCTCCCTTGAATCGAATGCTTGCAGATTCCAGCTTAGTCCAATGCACGTGCACTATTATTATTATCCACACCGTTCGGTCATGCAAGTGAAAGGAAATAATGGCGATATATGATGGACTGATTGAGATGAGAGAAGCTGGTATGAACTCGACCTATCTTGTTTTTGTAAATATGATTAGTTCATCATTCCTGATTCAGCCTATTATGAATAACCATGTTTGCAATGACAATTAGAGATTATAGTTGCTTATGCCATGCTTAATTAGCTAGGAGTTTATAATGGTTTACCTTGCGTGCCAACATGCTATTAAAATGGTTGTGATGTGGTATGATAGGGTGGTATCCTCCTTTGAACGATTCGAGTGACTTGACTTGGCACATGTTCACGCATGAAGTTGAAACAAAATCAACGTAGCCTCCACGATATTTATGTTCATGGTGGATTATATCCTACTCATGCTTGCACTCAATGTCTATTAATTTTAATGCATTTGTGACTGTTGTCGCTCTCTAGTTGGTCGCTTCCCAGTCTTTTTCTAGCCTTCACTTGTACTAAGTGGGAATACTGCTTGTGCATCCACTTCCATAAACCCCAAAGTTATTCCATATGAGTCCACCATACCTTCCCATATGCTATATCTACATGCCATTCCAAGTAAATTTGTATGTGCCAAACTCAAAACCTTCAAATGAAATTCTGTTTTGCATGCTCGAACAGCTCATGTATCAACTAGGGCTGCCTATATCTTCCATGCTAGGTGGGTTATTCTCACGAGGAGTGGACTCCGCTCCTCACTCACGAGAAAATGGCCGGTAACCGGGATGCCCAGTCCCATGCTCAAATCAAATCAAAATAATTGCAAACAGAACTCCCCCAGGATTGTTGTTAGTTGGAGGCACTCGTTGTTTCGGGCAAGCCATGGATTGATGCTTGTTGGTGGCGGGGGAGTATAAACTTTACCATTCTGATTGGGAACCGCCTATAATGTGTGTAGTATGGAAGATATCGAGATCTCTTGGTTGATATGTTGACAATGAAAGTATGCCACCCAAAATATTATTTATCTCTATTTCAAAACTCGAGCTCTGGCACCTCTACAAATCCTTGCTTCCCTCTACGAAGGGCCTATCTATTTACTTTTATGTTGAGTCATCATCCTCTTATTAAAAAAGCACCAGTTGGAGAGCACCGCTGTCATTTGCATGCATTACTATTAGTTTATATTGAGTATGACTATGACTGGATCTCTTTTACCATGAATTACAATGTTTAGTCAGTCCTTGATCTTCATAGGTGCTCTGCATTTATGTTTTGCAGTCTCAGAAAGGGCTAGCGAGATACCATCTTGTTATATCATATTATGATTGTTTTGAGAAAGTGTTGTCATCCGAGTTCTATTATGATTGCTTGCTAGTTGATTATGCCATTGATATGAGTAAATAGGAGACCTAAGTGTTATTGTGAATGTGGTTAGTTCATAATCTTTGCTGAAAACTTGAATGATGGCTTTACATATTTAGAACAACAAGAGCAAACAGAGTTTGTAAAAGTTTTTCTTTATCATTTTCAGTTTATCAACTGAATTGCTTGAGGACAAGCAAAGGTTTAAGCTTGGGGGAGTTGATACATCTCCATCGTATCTACTTTTCCAAACACTTTTGCCCTTGTTTTGGACTCTATCTTACATGATTTGAATGGAACTAACCCGGACTAACGTTGTTTTTAGCAGAACTGCCATGGTGTTATTTTTGTGCAGAAATAAAAGTTCTCGGAATGACCTGAAACTCCACGAAGAATATTTTTGGAATTAATAAAAAATACTGGCAAAAGAATCAAGGCCAGGTGGCCCACACCCTGTCCACGAGGGTGGGGGGCGCGCATCCCTGCCTCGTGGCCCCCCTGGTGCTCCACCGACCTCAGCTCTAACTCTATATATTCATGTTCGGGGAGAAAAAAATCAGAGAGAAGGATTCATCGCGTTTTACGATACAGAGCCGTCACCAAGCCCTAATCTCTCTCGGGAGGGCTGATCTGGAGTCCGTTCGAGGCTCTGGAGAGGGGAATCCGTCGTCGTCGTCATCATCAACCATCCTCCATCACCAATTTCATGATGCTCACCGCCGTGCGTGAGTAATTCCATCGTAGGCTTGCTGGACGGTGATGGGTTGGATGAGATTTATCATGTAATCGAGTTAGTTTTGTTAGGGTTTGATCCCTAGTATCCATTATGTTCTAAGATTGATGTTGCTATGACTTTGCTATGCTTAATGCTTGTCACTAGGGCCCGAGTGCCATGATTTCAGATCTGAACCTATTATGTTTTCATGAATATATGTGAATTCTTGATCCTATCTTGCAAGTCAATAGTCACCTACTATGTGTTATGATCCGGCAACCCCGATGTGACAATAATCGGGACCACTCTCGGTGATGACCGTAGTTTGAGGAGTTCATGTATTCACTAAGTGTTAATGCTTTGGTCCGGTACTCTATTAAAAGGAGGCCTTAATATCCCTTAGTTTCCAATAGGACCCCGCTTCCACGGGAGGGTAGGACAAAAGATGTCAAGCAAGTTCTTTTCCATAAGCACGTATGACTATATTCAGAATACATGCCTACATTACATTGATGAACTGGAGCTAGTTCTGTGTCACCCTATGTTATAACTATTGCATGAGGAATCGCATCTGGCATAGTTATCCATCACTGATCCAATGCCTACGAGCTTTTCACATATTACTCTTTGCTTAGTTACTTCACCGTTGCCACTGTTATAATTACTACAAAACTGCTACTGTTACTTTTGCTACCGTTACCGTTACTTCAGTACTACTTTGCTACTAAATACTTTGCTGCAAATATTAAGTTATCCAGATGTGGTTGAATTGACAACTCAACTGCTAATACTTGAGAACATTCTTTGGCTCCCCTTATGCCGAATCAATAAATTTGGGTTGAATACTCTACCCTCGAAAACTGTTACGATCCCCTATACTTGTGGGTTATCATCTGACGAAGCGCATATCTCACTGGTTACAGATAGCTCCTCAGAGGAGGATTCAGAGATAGATGACCAGTCCTATTCCCCCCCCCCCCTGAGGTGTATGCTCTAACTTGGCAGGGTTATGTTGCTCATATCGTGTGTATGATGTCTTGCATTGCTATGTCATTTGATTAGTTTAGACATGCTTTGTGTGAATGCCACCTGTTTAGTGTCTAATTACCATATATGTGAATTATGCATTGCCATATTGTTTCAAGACATTATATATGTGAATTATGCAATGCTATCTTGTTGCAAAAGCATTATATATGTGAATTATGCAATGTCATGTTGTTTAGCCAATCATCATGTATGTGAATTATATCATGCTACCATTTTTTTGTATTACGTGTTCCATTTTTCAACAACGTTTGTATATTCAACTACTCTTCCTGTGCATCAGCCATTTGAAGCGGTGATGGAAGTATCTAGAGTGAAAACAAGGTATTCAGAGCAGACAATGCTACCTACTGAAGTAGACATCTTGCTGGTTACAGAGAGCTCCTCAGAGGAGTATTCAAAGACTGATGACCAATCCTATTTCCCCCCTGAGGTCTATGCTCAAACTTGGCAGGGTTATATTACCCATGTCATGCATGTTGTCTTACATTGCTTAGTTTTTACATCATATATGGATTGTCATCTGCTTACTTGCTTACTATATAAATCATATATTTTAATTATAGCATGCCATCATGTTTACATACACAGCATCTATCTGAATTATGGCATGGCAACCCATTTAATAAAGACATCATATAGTTATATCATCTCATCATGTTTAGTGTTTACAGTCATCATATTTTGAATTATGTCATTCTATCCGTGAATTATATAATGTTACCATGTTTCTATAGGCGACATGTATGTGAATTATGGCATGCCAACCTATTTAATAAACACATCTTATAGTTATATCATGTCATCCTGTTTACAAAGTCATCATATTTTGAACTATGTCTTTCCATATTTTTTTAGTTAGCCATCATAATGTGAAATTGTGTCATGCTATCCTGTTTAGTTAGCCATCATATATGTGAAATTGTGTCATGCTATCCTGTTTGGTTAGACAAGATAAATGTGAATTATTTCATGCCCTCTTTTATTCCCCACTATCCATTGCACCTGTCTCTCATACAATGTCTGTACATTCAATTACTTTTCTTGTTTATCAACCATTTGAATTGGAGAGGGTGATGGCAGTATCTAAGGGAGTAACAACATGGTCTTCAGAAAAGATAGTGCTACCAGTTGATGCAGATAGAACCATGGTTGTACTTGCCCAAGAACCAGCCCCACCACACATAACCCAGACTCTCGCAGATTGTACCCCTACCCAGTTGGACAGAGAACCGGCTACACCCCTTCTAACCCCAACCCCAGCAGATAGTAACCCAGTTCCAGTTGACACGACACCGTCTCCACCACAGAGCACCCAAACACGAGCAGTTAGTAAGGGAACTAGAGTGCCCAAAGCACGAGGACCACCACTCTGAATCCCAACTCAACGCTTAAAGGAGAAGAAGAATTGTTCTCAAGTCAGGTTCTGTAGCTATGGTTCATACTCCTTTGCTCTTGCATCACTGTATTTACTCATACCAACTATTTTCAAATTTGAAGGATGGAACTAAAACTCCAATGGCGCAACAGGTATGTTTTAAACATGTTTCTTTAACTGGTTTGTTGTTGTAACTTGCTCAATGTTGATTTCAGTTTCAATTGATAAATAGTTATGTTCTCATGTCATGCACATTACAAGTGTTGTTATTGCTCTATAGTTTCCCACTCTTATATTCTGTCTATTCTGCTTTGTCTTGAACAAATATTATTTGAATTGTGTCTCTATCTTGATTTGGCAACAAAAACTAGAATGATATAGACCATAAAGTGACCATGGTACATAGATATATGTTTGTTTCATGTTGTTATCCTGTCCACTTTACTACTGAACTGATTTACCAAAATGAGTTTCATATACAACATGGTAAACCTGTGATGTGTCTGCTTGTTTCTCTTTTAGAATGCGGACAAAATATTGGAGAACAGTACCCCGTTATGCAATGGTAAAGGAAGTGATGCAGATAAGGTTCAAGATAGTGAGACATCCCTGTTGTTCTCCAAGAAAGCTAATAAAAACTATCTTGACGACAGTGAGAGAACCCAAAAGTCCTGTCTTGATGTAGTGTTCGAGTTACTGGCCACTACTGCTGGCACAAGCTCTTCGAACTCGCTGCCTGAATCCATTCGTCTTCTTGAGTCTCAACTTCAAGTTGAAAGACATCGATCAGATGTGCTGCGGCAAGAAGCTGAAGGACTGAGGAAGTCCCTGCAGAATTCAGATGCATACTTTCTGGTGCAACAGCAAGCGCTGGAGGATTTAAGCGCTAAACAAGAGAAAGTTAATAAGCTTGCTAAGCATCTTGCCAGTATTATGGGTACCCAGGATATTGTTTCTTGAGATCTTCTGAAGTGGTTTCAGTTCTGGACTTGTTTTGCTGCGGCGTTTATTTGCACTGGTCGCCAACTTTGACAACCAGTGTATATGATATGCTGCTTTGTTCCCTATATTTGCACTGGTGGCAAACTTTGATGCCCAGTGGATGTAATATGTGTAATAGCCATGATAGCCTAGCGTAAGTTGCTTGCTTATTTATTTCCTTGTTGTCTTTTCTATTTGTTTGCTTGTAGTCAGTGCAGTTCTTTTTCCGCGGTTTGGCTGCAATAACCTATTTTTTAAAACTAGGCCACAATAACCATGGGCTACATGTTTACTGTAGTTACCATGGCCCTCCTACGGGCCGTAGAAACAATGGGCCTTCTAAGGGCCATAGAAACAATGGGCCTTCTACGGGCCATAGCATCAATGGGCCTTCTATGGGTCATATGATTGATCAGCCAAACATGGGCCAATAACAGACCGCATTATGGGCCATAAACGGGCTAGATTTGGAATCGTCCATTCATGGGCCGACAGTAACGGGCCGTCGTTAATCGGCTGTATTTGATGACGCTATGAAAACGACCCAATGGATTAACGGGTTGCAAACGGGCCGATTGTAACCACATGCTGAATTTGGCCCACAAGCAGAAAAGGTCAGTAACGGGTCGTAAGTAACCGAATGCTAGAAATGAGCCCAAGAATAAAAGGGCCTGAGAAGGCCGAAAGATAACACGGGTTGGAAACGTCCCAATGGAATAATGGGTCGTTAATGGGTATGAAGCGATACACTGTTCATTGCTGGCCAGATTCACCACGAGTCGTTAATGGGCCAAGAGTTACAAATGGCTTCGTATGGGCCGAAAGACATCATGGGCCATACATGGGCCGGAAGTTACAACGGGCTGGAATCATATTGGACGGCCCAGATGAAGCTACTAGGCTTAATTCCGATAGGCCGTAACGGGCCGTGAGTTAGCGGGTCGTAAATGGGCTATATACGAACAGGCTTTCCATGGGCTGGCCCGTTACCTTTTGACCAAGTCAAACGGGCCGGCCTTTTCACCGGAATGGGCCTCTGTTGGGCCGTGCCACGTGTCGACCAATCATAGGCGCCTCATGTCCAATAAATGGATGACATCTATCCCAGCGGTGAGCCAACACGTGTTTCCTCTGGCCAACGACAATTTTACACGTGGAAGGGCTGTTAACGGGTTATCGGATCCAAAAATGGACCCCATAACTTAACGGCAAACAGTTACGATGGATGCCACGTGTCGGTCACCCTTGACGAAAGCACTTCCATGAAGCGCGATTTATCGTCATGGAAGTGGACACTTTCGTGATGATAATTTTGGTAATGTCATGGAACGCTTCTATGACATCACACGTATGACTATCTTGATTTTGTAATAAAATCGTCATGGATGTACATGCATGACAGAAAATGTGACCTACTGTGACAAACACATATCATCGCGGAAGTGTATTTTTTTGTAGTGTATGTTGATCATATCTACTATATGATTCACGTTTGACTGTTCGGTCTTAGTGTTCCGAGGCCATATCTGCATAGGGTAGGCTCGTCAAGTTTAACCCGAGTATTCTGCACATGCAAAAATGGCTTGCACCCGTCGTATGTGAACATAGAGCTTATCACACCCGATCATCACGCGGTGTCTCGGCACGACGAATTGTAGCAACGGTGCATACTCAGGGAGAACACTTATACCTTGAGATTTAGTGAGGGGTCATCTTATAATGCTACCGCCGTGCTAAGCAAAATAAGATGCATAAAAGATAAACATCACATGCAATCAAAATATGTGACATGATATGGCCATCATCATCTGGTGCCTTTGATCTCCATCTCCAAAGCACCACCATGATCTCCATCTTCACCGGCTTGACACCTTGATCTCTATCCTAGCATCGTTGTCGTCTCGCCAACTATTGCTTCTACGACTATCGCTACAGCTTAGTGATAAAGTAAAGCAATTACATGGCGATTGCATTTCATGCAATAAAGCGACAACCATAAGGCTCCTGCCAGTTGCCGATAACTTTTACAAAACATGATCATCTCATACAACAATTTATATCTCATCACGTCTTGACCATATCACATCACAACATGCCCTGCAAAAACAAGTTAAACGTCCTCTATGGTCGCAAGTTGCAAGTTTTACATGGCTGCTATGGGCTTCTAGCAAGAACCGTTCTTACCTACGCATCAAAACCATAACGATTTTTTGTCACGTGTGCTGTTTTAACCTTCAACAAGGACCGTCCATAGTCACACTCAATTCAACTAAAGTTGAAGAAACAGACACCCGCTAGCCACATGTGTGCGAAGCACGTCGGTAGAACCAGTCTCATGAACGCGGTCATGTAATGTCGTTCCGGACCGCTTCATCCAACAATACGCCGAATCAAAGTAAGACGTTGGTGGTAAGCAGTATGACTATTATCACCCACAACTCATTGTGTTCTACTTGTGCATATAACATCTACACATAGACCTGGCTCGGATGCCACTGTTGGGGAACGTAGTAATTAAAAAAAATCCTACGATCACGCAAGATCTATCTAGGAGATGTTGGGGAACGTAGCAGAAATTCAAAATTTTCCTACGTGTCACCAAGATCTATCTATGGAGAAACCAGCAACGAGGGGAAGGAGAGTGCATCTACATACCCTTGTAGATCGCTAAGCGGAAGCGTTCAAGAGAACGGGGTTGAAGGAGTCGTACTCGTTGTGATCCTAATCACCGGAGATCCTAGTGCCGAACGGACGGCACCTCTGCGTTCAACACACGTATAGCCCGGTGACGTCTCCCATGCCTTGATCCAGCAAGGAGAGTGGGAGAGGTTGGGGAAGACTCCATCCAGCAGCAGCACGATGGCGTGGTGGTGGTGGAGGAGCGTGGCAATCGTGCAAGGCTTCGCCAAGCACCACGGGAGAGGAGGAGTGCTTGGGAGAGGGGGAGGGCTGCGCCATAACTTTTAGGTGCGGCTGCCCTCCCACCCCTCCACTATTTATAGGTGGGGGGAGAGGGGGCCGGCCCCCCTAGATCTCATCTAGGGTTGGGGGCGGCGGCCAAGGGGGGAGGAGTGCCTCCCAAGTCAAGTGGAGGCCCTCCCCCTTAGGGTTTCCCCTCTCCCATGCGCATGGGCCTTGCGGGGGCTAGTTCCCCTGGCCCATTAAGGCTAGGGCGCCCCCCTACAGCCCATGCTGCTGTATTGGACGTGGTGGAACAATTTCCGGACCTCCGGACCCCTCCGGAATCCTCCGGAACCTTCTGGAAGCTTCCCGGTACAATACCGAAAAAAACCCGAACTTTTCCCGGAACCAAAACAACAACTTTCCATATATAAATCTTTACCTCCGGACCATTCCGGAACTCCTCGTGACGTCCGGGATCTCATCCGGGACTCCGAACAACATTCGGTAACCACATACAAACTTCCTTTATAACCCTAGCGTCATCGAACCTTAAGTGTGTAGACCCTACGGGTTCGGGAACCATGCAGACATGACCTAGACGTTCTCCGGCCAATAACCAACAGCGGGATCTGGATACCCATGTTGGCTCCCACATGTTCCATGATGATCTCATCGGATGAACCCCGATGTCAAGGACTCAATCAATCCCGTATACAATTCCCTTTGTCTAACGGTATTGTACTTGCCCGAGATTCGATCGTCGGTATACCGATACCTTGTTCAATCTCGTTACCGGCAAGTCTCTTTACTCGTTCCGTAACACATCATCCCGTGATCAACCCCTTGGTCACATTATGCACATTATGATGATGTCCTACCGAGTGGGCCCAGAGATACCTCTCCGTTTACACGGAGTGACAAATCCCAGTCTCGATTCGTGCCAACCCAACAGACACTTTTGGAGATACCTGTAGTGCACCTTTATAGTCACCCAGTTACGTTGTGACGCTTGGTACACCCAAAGCATTCCTACAGTATCCGGGAGTTTTACATTCTCATGGTCTAAGGAAAAGATACTTGACATTAGAAAAGCTTTAGCATACGAACTACACGATCTTTGTGCTAGGCTTAGGATTGGGTCTTGTCCATCACATCATTCTGCTAATGATGTGATCCCGTTATCAACGACATCCAATGTCCATGGTCAGGAAACTATAACCATCTATTGATCAACGAGCTAGTCAACTAGAGGCTTACTAGGGACATGGTGTTGTCTATGTACCCACACATGCATCTGAGTTTCCTATCAATACAATTATAGCATGGATAATAAATGATTATCATGAACAAGGAAATATAATAATAACTAATTTATTATTGGCTCTAGGGCATATTTCCAACAGTCTCCCACTTGCACTAGAGTCAATAATCTAGTTCACATCGCCATGTGATTAACACTCACAGGTCACATCACCATGTGACCAACATCCAAAGAGTTTACTAGTGTCACTAAAGTAGTTCACATCATCATGTGATTAAGACTCAATGAGTTCTGGGGTTTGATCATGTTTTGCTTGTGAGAGAGGTTTTAGTCAAGAGATCTGTAACATTCAGATCCGTATGTACTTCGCAAATCTCTAGGTCATATTGTAAATGCTGCTTCCACGCTCCACTTGGAGCTACTCCAAATGGTTGCTCCACTATACGTATCCGGTTTGCTACTCAGAGTCACTCGGATAGGTGTTAAAGCTTGCATCGACGTAACCCTATACGCCGAACTCTTTATCACCTCCATAATCGAGAAACATGTCCTTATTTACTCCAAGGACAATTTTGACCGTTGTCCAATGATCCATTCCTGGATCATTCTTTGTACCCCTTGACTGACTCATGGCAAGGCACACTTCCGGTGCGGTACACAGCATAGCATACTATAGAGCCTACGTCTGAAGCATAGGGGACGACATTCGTCCTTTCTCTTTCTTCTGTCGTGGTTGAGCTTTAACTCTTAACTTCATACCTTACAACTCAGGCAAGAACTCCTTCTTTGACTGGCCCATCTTGAACACCTTCAAGATCATGTCAAGGTATATGCTCATTTGAAAGTACCATTAAGCGTTTTTTATCTATCCTCATATATCTTGATGCTCAATGTTCAAGTAGCTTAATCCGGGTTTTCTATTGAAAAACACCTTTCAAATAACCCTATATGCTTTCCAGAAATTCTACATCATTTCTGATCAACAATATGTCAACAACATATACTCATCAGAAATTCTATAGTGCTCCCACTCACTTCTTTGGAAATACAAGTTTCTCATGAACTTTGTATAAACCCAAAATCTTTGATCATCTCATCAAAGCGCACATTCCAACTCCGAGATGCTTACTCCAGTCCTTAGAAGGATCGCTGGAGCCAGCATACCTTTTAGCATCCTTAGGATCGACAAAAACTTTCTGATTGTATCACATACAACCTTTTCTTATGAAGACTGGTAAGGAAACTCATTTTGACATCCATCTGCCAGATTTCATAAATGCAGCTAATGCTAACATGATTCCGACGGACTTAAGCATCGCTACGGATGAGAAAATCTCATCGTAGTCAACTCCTTGAACTTGTGAAAAAACTCTTCGCCACAAGTCGAGCTTCATAGACGATGACATTAGCGTCCACGTCCGTCTTCTTTTTAAAGATCCATTTATCTCAATGGCTTGCCGATCATCGGGCAAGTCCACCAAAGTCCATGCTTTGTTCTGATACATGGATCCTATCTCGGATTTCATGGCTTCTAACCATTTGTTGGAATATGGGCCCACCATTGCTTCTCCATAGCTCGTAGGTTCATTGTTGTCTAGCAACATGACCTTCAAGACAGGATCACCGTACCACTCCGAAGCAGTACGCGTCCTTGTCGTCCTACGAGGTTCGGTAGTGACTTGATCCGAAGCTTCATGATCACTATCATAAGCTTCCACTTCAATTTATGTAGGTGCCACATGAACAACTTCCTGTGCCCTGCTACACACTGGTTGAAGTGATGGTTCAATAACCTCATCAAGTCTCCACCATCCTCCCACTCAATTCTTTCGAGAGAAACTTTTCCTCGAGAAAGGACCCGTTTCTAGAAACAATCACTTTTGCTTCCGGATCTGAATTAGGAGGTATACCCAACCATTTTGGGTATCCTATGAAGATGCATTTATCTATTTTGGGTTCGAGCTTATCACGATGAAACTTTTTCACATAAGCATCGCAGCCCCAAACTTTCAAGAAACGATAGCTTAGCTTTCTCTAAACCATAGTTCTCACGGTGTCATCTCAACGGAATTACGTGGTGCCCTATTAAAGTGAGTGCGGTTGTCTCTAATGCCTAACCCATGAACGATAGTGGTAATTTGATAAGAGACACCATGGTACGCACCATATCCAATAGGGTGCAACAATGATGTTCGGACACACCATCACACTATGGTGTTCCAGGCGGTATTAACTGTGAAACAATTTCCACAATGTCTTAATTGCGTGCCAAAGCTCGTAACTCAGATACTCATCTCTATGATCATAGCATAGACATTTTATCCTCTTGTCACGATGATCTTCAACTTCACTCTGAAATTACTTGAACCATTCAATAATTCATACTTGTGTTTCATCAAGTAAATACACTCAGTATCTACTCAAATCATCCGTGAAGTAAGAACATAACGATATTCACTACATGCCTCAGCACTCATTGGACTGCACACATCAAAATGTGTTACTTCCAACAAGTTGCTATCTTGTTCCATCTTACTGAAACCGAGGCTTTTCAGTCATTTTGCCCATGTGGTATGATTTGCATATCTCAAGTGATTCAAAATCAAGTGAGTCCAAACGATCCATCTGCATGGAGTTTCTTCATGCATATACACCAATAGACATGGTTCGCATGTCTCAAACTTTTCAAAATGAGTGAGTCCAAAGATCCATCAACATGGAGCTTCTTCATGAGTTTTATACCAATATGACTTACATGGCAGTGCCACAAGTAAGTGGTACTATCATTACTATCTTATTTTTTTGGCATGAAAATGTATATCACTACGATCAAGATTCAATAAACCATTCTTTTAGGTGCAAGACCATTGAAGGTATTATTCAAATAAATAGAGTAACCATTATTCTCCTTAAATGAATAACCGTATTGCGATAGACATAATCCAATCATGTCTATGCTCAACGCAAACACCAAATGACAATTATTCAGGTTTAATACTAATCTTGATGGTAGAGGGAGCGTGCGATGTTTGATCACATCAAACTTGTAAACACTTCCAACACATATCGTCAGCTCACCTTTAGCTAGTCTCCGTTTATTCCGTAGCTCTTTTATTTCGAGTTACTAACACTTAGCAACCGAACCAGTATCTAATACCCTGGTGCTACTAGGAGTACTAGTAAAGTACACAATAACTTAATGTATATCCAATATACTTCTATCGACCTTGTCAGCCTTCTCATCTACCAAGTATCTAGGGTAATTCTGCTCCAGTGGCTGTTCCCCTTATTACAGAAGCACTTAGTCTCGGGTTTGGGTTCAACCTTGGGTTTCTTCACTAGAGCAGCAGCTGATTTGTCGTTTCATGAAGTATCCCTTCTTGCCCTTGCCCTTCTTGAAACTAGTGGTTTCACCAACCATCAACAATTGATGCTCCTTCTTGATTTCTACTTTCGCGGTGTCAAACATCGCGAATACCTCAAGGATCATCATATCTATCCCTGATATGTTATAGTTCATCACGAAGCTCTAGCAGCTTGGTGGCAATGACTTTGGAGAAACATCACTATCTCATCTGGAAGATCAACTCCCACTCGACTCAAGTGATTGTTGCACTCAGACAATCTGAGCACAAGCTCAACGATTGAGCTTTTCTCCCTTAGTTTGCAGGCTAAGAAAATCGTCAGAGGTCTTATACCTCTTGACGTGGGCACGAGCCTGAAATCCCAATTTCAGCCCTCGAAACATCTCTTATGTTCCGCGATGTTTCGAAAAACGTCTTTGGTGCCTCTACTCTAAACCATTTAACTGAACTATCATGTAGTTATCAAAACGTGTATGTCAGATGTTCGCAACATCCACAGACTACGTTTGAGGTCTAGCACACCGAGCGGTGCATTAAGGACATAAGCCTTCTACGAAGCAACGAGGACAATCCTCAGTTCACGGACCCAGTCCGCATAATTGCTACTATCAACTTTCAACTATGTTTTCTCTAGGAACATATCTAAACAGTGGAACTGAAGCGCGAGCTTACGACATAATTTGCAAAGATCTTTTGACTATGTTCAGGATAATTAAGTTCATCTCATGAACTCCCACTCAGATAGACATCCCTCTAGTCATCTAAGTGATTACATGATCCGAGTCAACTAGGCCGTGTCCGATCATCACGTGAGACGGACTAGTCATCATCGGTGAACATCTTCATGTTGATCGTATCCTCCATACGACTCATGCTCGACCTTTTGGTCTCTTGTGTTCCGAGGCCATGTCTGTACATGCTAGGCTCATCAAGTTAACCTAAGTGTTTCGTGTGTGTAAATCTGGCTTACACCCGTTGTATGTGAACGTAAGAATCTATCACACCCGATCATCACGTGGTGCTTCAAAACGACGAACTTTCGCAACGGTGCACAGTTAGGGGGAACACTTTCTTGAAATTTTAATGAGGGATCATCTTATTTACTACCGGCATTCTAAGCAAATAAGATGCATAAACATGATAAACATCACATGCAATCAAATAGTGACATGATATGGCCAATATCATTTTTCTCCTTTTGATCTCCATCTTCGGGGCTCCATGATCATCATCGTCACCGGCATGACACCATGATCTCCATCATCATGATCTCCATCATCGTGTCTCCATGAAGTTGTCTCGCCAATTTATTACTTCTACTACTATGGCTATCGGTTAGCAATAAAGTAAAGTAATTACATGGCGTTGTTCAATGACACGCAGGTCATACAATAAATAAAGACAACTCCTATGGCTCCTGCCGGTTGTCATACTAATCGACATGCAAGTCGTGATTCCTATTACAAGAACATGATCAATCTCATACATCACATATAATTCATCACATTCTTTTTGGCCATATCACATCACATAGCATACCCTGCAAAAACAAGTTAGACGTCCTCTAATTGTTGTTTGCATGTTTTACGTGGTTGTTATGGGTTTCTAGCAAGAACGTTTCTTACCTACGCAAAAACCACAACGTGATATGTCAATTGCTATTTACCCTTCATAAGGACCCTTTTCATCGAATCTGATCCGACTAAAGTGGGAGAGATTGGCACCCGCTAGCCACCTTATGCAACAAGTGCATGCCAGTCGGTGGAACCTGTCTCACGTAAGTGTACGTGTAAGGTCGGTCCGGGCCGCTTCATCCCACAATGCCACCGAATCAAGATTGGACTAGTAATGGTAAGCATATTGAACAAAATCAACGCCCACAACTACTTTGTGTTCTACTCGTGCATAGAATCTACGCAATAGACCTAGCTCATGATGCCACTGTTGGGGAACGTAGCAGAAATTCAAAATTTTCCTACGTGTCACCAAGATCTATCTATCGAGAAACCAGCAACGAGGGGGAAGGAGAGTGCATCTACATACCCTTGTAGATCGCTAAGCAGAAGCGTTCAAGAGAACGGGGTTGAAGGAGTCGTACTCGTCGTGATCCAAATCACCGGAGATCCTAGTGCCGAACGGACGGCACCTCCACGTTCAACACACGTACAGCCCGGTGACGTCTCCCATGCCTTGATCCAGCAAGGAGAGTGGGAGAGGTTGGGGAAGACTCCATCCAGCAGCAGCACGACGGCGTGGTGGTGGTGGAGGAGCGTGGCAATCCTGCAGGGCTTCGCCAAGCACCACGGGAGAGGAGGAGTACTTGGGAGAGGGGGAGGGCTGCGCCATAACTTTTAGGTGCGGCTGCCCTCCCACCCCTCCACTATTTATAGGTGGGGGGGAGAGGGGGCCGGCCCCCCTAGATCTCATCTAGGGTTGGGGGCGGCGGCCAAGGGGGGAGGAGTGCCTCCCAAGTCAAGTGGAGGCCCTCCCCCTTAGGGTTTCCCCTCTCCCATGCGCATGGGCCTTGGGGGGGCTAGTGCCCCTGGCCCATTAAGGCTAGGGCGCCCCCCTACAGCCCATGCTGCTGTATTGGACGTGGTGGAACAATTCCTGGACCTCCAGACCCCTCCGGAATCCTCCGGAACCTTCTGGAAGCTTCCCGGTACAATACCGCAAAAAACCCGAACTTTTCCCGGAACCCGAACAACAACTTTCCATATATAAATCTTTACCTCCGGACCATTCCGGAACTCCTCGTGACATCCGGGATCTCATCCGGGACTCCGAACAACATTCGGTAACCACATATAAACTTCCTTTATAACCCTAGCATCATCGAACCTTAAGTGTGTAGACCCTACGGGTTCGGGAACCATGCAGACATGACCTAGACGTTCTCCGGCCAATAACCAATAGCGGGATCTGGATACCCATGTTGGCTCCCACATGTTCCACGATGATCTCATCGGATGAACCCCGATGTCAAGGACTCAATCAATCCCGTATACAATTCCCTTTGTCTAACGGTATTGTACTTGCCCGAGATTCGATCGTCGGTATACCGATACCTTGTTCAATCTCGTTACCGGCAAGTCTCTTTACTCGTTCTGTAACACATCATCCCGTGATCAACCCCTTGGACACATTGTGCACATTATGATGATGTCCTACCGAGTGGGCCCAGAGATACCTCTCCGTTTACACGGAGTGACAAATCCCAGTCTCGATTCGTGCCAACCCAACAGACACTTTCGGAGATACCTGTAGTGCACCTTTATAGTCACCCAGTTACGTTGTGATGCTTGGTACACCCAAAGCATTCCTACGGTATCCGGGAGTTGTACAATCTCATGGTCTAAGGAAAAGATACTTGACATTAGAAAATCTTTAGCATACGAACTACATGATCTTTGTGCTAGGCTTAGGATTGGGTCTTGTCCATCACATCATTCTGCTAATGATGTGATCCCGTTATCAACGACATCCAATGTCCATGGTCAGGAAACTATAACCATCTATTGATCAACGAGCTAGTCAACTAGAGGCTTACTAGGGACATGGTGTTGTCTATGTACCCACACATGTATCTGAGTTTCCTATCAATACAATTATAGCATGGATAATAAACGATTATCATGAACAAGGAAATATAATAATAAATAATTTATTATTGCCTCTAGGGCATATTTCCAACAGGAGATGCATAGCAACGAGACAGGAGAGTTTGTCCACATACCCTCGTAGGCCGAAAGCGGAAGCATTTAGTAATGCAGTTGATGTAGTCAAACGTCTTCACGATCCAACCGATCCAAGCACCGAACGTACGGCACCTCCGTGTTCAGCACACGTTCTGCACGATGATGTCCCTCGAGCTCTTAATCCAGTAGAGGGTCGAGGGAGAGTTCCGTCAGCACGACGGCGTGGCGATGGTTATGATGAAGTTACCGGCGCAGGGCTTCACCTAAGCACTACGACGATATGACCGAGGTGTTAAACTGTGGAGGGGGCACCGCACACGGCTAAGAGATTGTCTGTTGTTCTTTGGGTTGCCCCTGGCCATGTATATAAAGGAGGGGGGAGAGAGGCCAGCGGCCAGGAGGGGCGCGCCATGGGGGGAGTCCTACTTGGACTCCTAGTCCAAGTAGGATTCGCCCCCCTTTTCCTTTCTTCCACCGGAGGGAATAGAAAGGAGAGGGAGAGGGAAAGGGAAGGGGAGCGCCGCCCCCTCCTCCTTGTCCTATTCGGACTCCCAAGGAGGGGGGGTGCGCGGCCACCTCCCGTGGGCTTCCCTCTCTCTCCCTTAGCCCCATGTTGGCCCAATACTTTACCGGGGGGTTCTGGTAACCCTTCGGTACTCCAAAAAAATAACCGGATCACTCGGAACCATTTCGATGTACGAATATAACCTTCCAATATATGAATCTTTACCTCTCGACCATTTCGAGACTCCTCGTCATGTCCGTGATCTCATCAGGGACTCCGAACAAACTTCGGTCATCAAATCACATAACTCATAATACAAATCGTCATCGAACGTTAAGCGTGCGGACCCTACGGGTTCGAGAACTATGAAGACATGACCGAGACACGTCTCCGATCAATAAGCAATAGCGGAACCTGGATGCTCATATTGGCTCCTACACATTCTACGAAGATCTTTATCTGTCAAACCGCATAACAACATACGTCATTCCCTTTGTCATTGGTATGTTACTTGCCCGAGATTCGATTGTCGGTATCCACATACCTAGTTCAATCTCATTACCGGCAAGTCTCTTTACTCATTTCTTAATGCATCATCCCCTAACTAACTCATTAGTCACATTGCTTGCAAGGATTTATAGTGATGTGCATTACCTCTCCGATACACGGAGTGACACATCCTAATCTCGATCTATGCCAACTCAACAAACACCTTCAGAGACACCTGTAGAGCATCTTTATAGTCACCCAGTTATGTTGTGACGTTTGATAGCACACAAAGTGTTCCTCCGGTATTCAGGAGTTGCATAATCTCATAGTTAGAGGAATATGTATAAGTCATGAAGAAATCAATAGCAATAACACTAAACGATCATTATGCTAAGCTAACGGATGGGTCTTGTCCATCACATCATTCTCTAATGATGTGATCCCGTTCATCAAATGACAACACATGTCTATGGTTAGGAAACTTAACCATCTTTGATTAACGAGCTAGTCAAGTAGAGGCAAACTAGGGACACTCTGTTTGTCTATGTATTCACACATGTACTAAGTTTCTGGTTAATACAATTCTAGCATGAATAATAAATATTTATCATGATATAAGGAAATATAAATAACAACTTTATTATTGCCTCTAGGGCATATTTCCTTCAAGTGGATATCAAGGGTGTCCAGTCCCAAATAAACAAATAACAAAGAGACACTCCTCCAGACAAGTTGAAAGTTGGCAGGCACCTGAGAATTCAACTAGCCATGGTTTGTGTAAGCAAGGTGGGGAGAAGTGTTAAGCATGGAAACCGCTCTAAAAAACTCTAGACATGTGTTAGCATTTAAGATATGAGGTTCTTTGTTGTGAAACCATTGACGCGAGCATACAAAAATTGTTTCTATCTCTGTTTTCGAATAAGCTCTAGAACATGATAATCACTTCTTCCCTCTACGAAGGGTCTTTCTATTTTACCTTTTTAAGTTGTGTCATCAACATCCAGTGCACCTAGTCAGAGAGCAAAAAAATTTGACTCCCTTGTGGCCAATCAATATCTTTTGGTTGCAATACTTATCTTGAAGACTGCTGCAATCCCCTACACCTGTGGGTTATCAGACTACACACATCAGCATGTGTTTTTACCAATAAGTTTGACATTTGTTCCTTATGGCTTGTGAACGACATTTTAGTCACTTTACTTTTGAACAAAAGTTGCAAGTGTAAAATAATTCTTAATTAAATGACTTAAACAAATCTATCACTATGGAATTTCTCCAACGGGTTTCTCCTATGTGATTGAATGCAGTGCCACACATATATAGTAATCTTTTTAGCGTTGCAACATATAGCACCAGTGCTATGAATGTTTAATATTATCATACATATTTATAACATGTGCCCCATCCAGAATGGGAGTATGTCCCTTGTGTTATTCATAACATCGAACAATAGTTGTTGTTTTATGAACAACCTCCTTGCAACAAACATGATGCAAATAAACCAGAGTATAGAACAATTTACTAAATTATAAAATAAAGTATGAAGATAAACACAAAGGTAATACACTGATGGTAAGTATAGTAACTTTTACTATGTTCCCAACACGTATCTAAACCTCATTACCAGCTAGTCGTTTATGTTGTGGTGGTTCTTATATCTACTTGCAACAGTATGCAACGTTCTTGTGATCAACTTTTGATCACAATATCTAAGAATCTGGCGATTGACTACTGAATCACAACTCCCAAGAATTGCAAAATAAATCCATGTTATGTGTGCAAGATTTTTTTGTTACAAGAGGGCTCGAAGGAGGTGACCTTAACATGCGGATAACCTCAGTAGCATGGATATGGTATTTCTACAGAGATGTCGAGGGTTTCACGAGTCTACAAAGTGAATTGGATGTTTTGTTTTCAAGTGCTTTTTATTTCCTAATAGGTGAGTTATTATGTATACAAACCATGCAAAGCATATTTTAGGTAACCATATGATGACCCACAAGTGCAGGGGATCTATCGTAGTCCTTTCGATAAGTAAGAGTGTCAAACCAACGAGGAGCAGAAGGAAATGACAAGCGGTTTTCAGTAAGGTATTCTCTGCAAGCACTGAAATTATCGGTAACAGATAGTTTTGTGATAAGGTAAATCGTAACGGGTAACAAGTAAATAAGGTAACTAAGGTGCAGCAAGGTGGCCCAATCCTTTTTGTAGCAAAGGACAAGCTTGGACAAATTCTTATATGGAGGAAAATGTTCCGAGGACACATGGGAATTATCGTCAAGCTAATTTTCATCACGCTCATATGATTCGCGTTCCGTACTTTGATAATTTGATATGTGGGTGGACCGGTGCTTGGGTACTGCCCTTTCTTGGACAAGCATCCCACTTATGATTAACCCCTATTGCAAGCATCCGCAACTACAAAAGAAGTATTAAGGCAAACCTAACAATAGCATGAAACAGATGGATCCAAATCAGCCCCTTACGAAGCAACACATAAACTAGGGTTTAAGCTTCTGTCACTCTAGCAACCCATCATCTACTTATTACTTCCCAATGCCTTCCTCTAGGCCTGAACAATGGTAAAGTGTCATGTAGTCGATGTTCACATAACACAACTAGCGGAAAGACAACATACATCTCATCAAAATATCGGACGAATACCAAATTCACATGACTACTTATAGCAAGACTTCTCCCATGTCCTCAGGAACAAACATAACTACTCACAAATCATATTCATGTTCATAATCAGAGGGGTATTAATAGCATCAAGGATCTGAACATATGATCTTCCACTAAATAAACCAACTAACATCAACTACAAGGAGTAATCAACACTACTAGCAACCCACAGGTACCAATCTGAGGTTTTGAGACAAAGATTGGATACAAGAGATGAACTAGGGTTTGAGAGGAGATGGTGTTGGTGAAGATGTTGATGGAGATTGACCCCCTCCCGATGAGAGGATCGTTGGTGATGACGATGGTGATGATTTCCCCCTCCCGGAGGGATGTTTCCTCGGCAGAACAGCTCCGTCGGAGCCCTAGATTGGTTCCGCCAAGGTTCCACCTCGTGGCGGCGGTGTTTCGTCCCGAAAGCTTCCTCCTTATTTTATCTCGGACGAAAGACTTCATACAACAGAAGATGGGCACCAGAAGACTGCCAGGGGGCCCGCGAGGCAGGGGGCGCGCCCAGGGGGGTAGGGCGCGCCCCCACCCTCGTGGCCAGGGTGTGGGCCCCTTCTGGTTGGTTCTTTCGCCAGTATTTTTTATTAATTCCCAAACGTGCCTCCATGGGGTTTCAGGACTTTTGGAGTCGTGCAGAATATGTCTCTAATATTTGCTCCTTTTCCAGCCCAGAATTCCAGCTGTCGACATTCTTCCTCTTCATGTAAACTTTGTAAAATAAGAGAGAATAGGCATGAATATTGTAACATAATGTGTAATAACAGGACATAATGCAATAAATATAAATATAAAAGCATGATGCAAAGTGGACGTATCACCATACAACAGACACAACTTGTTAGTTTAATGGTTAAAGCCCTCGTATGTCCACACAAAGCAAAATATACATGTGTTCCACATATAACATATTTTAGTATCAAAGATCCTTGACATCAACATCTGCTAAGGTTTTCTCGTGTCACTGTCGTCGCCGCCATCTGAGAAATTTAGGTCTCCTCGCCTCCGCCTGCCATCTTGGCGCTGAGAGGTGGGGGGGACCTCGGATCTTCAAGATCTTTATGTTCTTCGTCAACTTCCAGTGATCATGATAGTTTTGCGAGAATAAATTTCCTCTCATCCTTTTGGTGGTGCCATGAGGTTTGAGAGTTTTCTGTCCTCGCAGATTCGATTATTCGAATCTGATGAGTTTATGTTGCTGTGTCAAGCTTTTTTTGTTGGTCTGATTCTTTGTTGAGGTGAAATCTTGTATCGACACCACGGTGAAGATATAACGATTCGGTGGCCTGCACTTCTAGGGGATCATCCTCGGCCCAAGTATGCTCATCGATCAAGGCTTCCCGTCTTTTTGGATGGGCGACTCAAGGCGCTTTCGAAAACCATTATTGGTAATGTTTGTGTGGGTGAAAGAGTGACAACACCGTTGCTCCAGTCCAATTGCAGCTTCTTTACCAAAGTCTCTGGAGTATTTCTTCGAGCAGAGATTGATACCGCGAAGAAGGTGATTTCAAGAGATTTCATGGCAATTCTTAGTCATAGGAGTTACTTTGTATTTTCTTCGATCTTAGGTCCAAATCAATATACCTGTAATTGTTATGAGTATGAATAAAATTACAGGTGTTTCTAAAAATATATATTTCAGTATCTATGGCATGCTGGTCTACATCTAGTTTAACATTATTTTTGCAAGAATACATGAAAAACATTTTCTTGAACATGTATCTTGCCACTTGAAAAGGTGTAAAAAACAATAGAGTAAAACATGTAATGATGCACGTACTTCACAAAAAAGGTAGTCAATTTTGCTAAATTTAAGTTGACTAGGAATTTCTTAAGTGAGAAAGTGCAAAATATACTTCCTACAGTAAGATAAAGTTTCACTTTCTTAAGTCATTTGTAACTTAAGAAAATCTATGCCGATTTTTTGAACGGTCGAGTTTTCCCACCTGAATAAATTACCACTCAAATGGTCATAATGCCAAGAGACTGATCCAGTTTATAAGGAAAAATGGATCGAAAACCTGAACAAGTTGGCCCGTTTACGAGGGAAACCGGGCCATAAACCGCACAAATAACAAGGTAAAAGAAGATGAGAAAAAAGACACATGGATGAACCCCAAAAGATGGATTAGCAATTCATGTGTACCCACATTATATACGTGCAACTTTATCTATCTTTCACATAAAGATGAAAAAAAATCATACTCCTGTAAAGCATGGAATTACATGTTTGAAAGTGCATGATTAAGTTAGTCCCTCCATTCCTAAATATAGGGTGTATAGTTTTTGGCACGGAAATTAAAGAACGCACGTGGAGGAAAGTTTTCACAAGTTTTGGTCGAGATTACACTTGACTAATTGGCATGAGAAAATAGAGAAACTTGCCTTATATAAGAAAATGTAATCAAATCCCAAAAAAAATATCCAAACTAGTGGTGCAACGCAATACACGTTATATTTCGGGTTTTTTCTTAAAAATCTATACACTTTATATCAAGAAATGGAGGGAGTATATTCTATGGATGGATGGGACTCTCACCCTTTTTTCGGATTACACAGGTACAATTTCATATCAACTTCAAGCAATCCGGTTGCGTCCGATAAAACGTTGCAAAGGCCGGTCTGCAGGTAGCTCGGAATCATCCCTGCCGAGCCAGCGTCGCGATCGGTGTTATCAGGCGCATTTTAATTGCCACCATCGTAAGCAACGTTGTATTTCACCGTATTCAATGGATAGGCCCCAAGTTGCTAACAGGTACCGAACCTGGGCGAAGCAGCATCCATCCCTCCAATCTGGGCATTTGCGCGTGGGCCATCGGTTTGGACTAGTGACATGATGGACCATCAATTTTTGCATGCAGGCCTGCAGGTTTTGACTGTCATGAAGGGAGAAGATTACTTAAAGATCCTGGGTTATTGGCACTATAATTACGGATCTACAACCAATAGATTGTTAACTAATAGTTTAGGGTTTGGAGATTAGCCATGTGAAAATAGAGAAACGCTTAGAAGGAAAGCAGTTTTTTTTTCTTGGGAATGTTCAGGCTTGTTAATGTCGAACTGGAAAATGCAGTATATTTTTTGCTCACTAGTTCGTGAGTTTGATAGTATTTTTAAAAATCATAGGTGCACAGTTACAGAAAACAAAAGAGAAGGGGCCTACACATAATTGTATCATTATCCGTAGGTAAAGAGTGGATCTAGAGCTTCGTACGTGACGTCTAATGAGCAGTACTCTTAATTAACTTGGTTAGTTTGCTCAAAATCTAAAACGTAACAGTGCACTAATTGATATAGTCATTAAAAAAAGAAATATGATGACTGCACAGGTCGGAAAGCTCGCCCAGGATAGCATAGTTCACTCTAATTATGGAGATTACTTAAAGATCTTGGGTTATTAGCACTCTAATTACGGATCTACGGACAATAGTTTGTTCAAAAATAGTTTAGGGTTTGAACCATTTGTTTGGAGATTATCAATGTGAAAATAGAGAAACGCTTACAAGGAAAGCAAGTTTAATTTTTCTTGAACATAGTCACGCGTGTTAATTTTGAACTGAAAATGCAGTATATATTTTTTCGAAACGGAAATGCAGTATATTTTTGCTCACTAATTCAACGAGTTTGATGTATCATAGGCCGCACAGTTAGAAAAAACAGAAGAGAGGGGCCCTACCGCTATTTGTATCATCATCAAGTGGGAAAGAGAGGATCTAGAGCTTCGTGCGTGATGCCTGATGCCTAATGAGCAATACTTTTACTTACACTAGATGATACCCCGCACGAATTGTTGCGGGAATATTTTGCAACATATCTCAATGTGATTCATTGTATAAAATATATATAAAAGGATAAAACTGAAACTATATATAATTTATTATGTTTGATCACTATATAGTTGTAAAATGTTTATTAAACATAAATAAAATAATAGAATAGAAATTCGCATGTTGATATAGGTCTTTTTTATGCACGTTTCATGATGAAGTGGCATGCTTGCATGTTACTCTCTCAGTTTTTAAATATTTGTTTTTCTAGAAATTTCAACAAGTGACTATATAGGAGCAAAATGAGTGAATTTACATTCTAAAATATGTCTATATACATCCGTGTAGTCTATTTGAAATCTCTAAGAAGACAAATATTTAAGAAGGGGGGAGTACAAGTCATATGGTAGTGATTGTGGGTCTTTTCTCGTGCATGTTGCGCGATGATGTGGCATGCTTGCATGTTGAGAGACATAGTTAGTGAGAGTTAGCTATTTAGATATAGAAAATTAGTTAGTTTGCTCAAAATCTAACACGTAACAGTACACTAATTAGAGGATTTGTCATTGAAAAAAGAAATACGCTGACTGCACATGTCTGGAAATCGCCAGGATTTCCTCCAACAGGCAGCAACGGGCGAGACGCCTAGTCTAATATAAAATTGATACTGTTCGCTGCCTGCAACAGGTCCGTGTTAAATTCATGCCGTATTGATTCAGAGTAGTCAAGTCACCGCTCCACCACGCGCAGCAAACAGCATCGTTGCATTCACTCGAGCTGACAATGGGCAAAGGACATACGCTTTGCACTATTCCCGTACCTGTATATTGCGAGGTATATCTAGAAAAGAAAAAGCCTGCCAGGAGTGAATCGCGAAGCATATTCCCACGAGGTGGATAACGAGCTACCTGACGCTCGGCCTCTGCGACGCCACACTCGGTTGCGTCGTGCTTTTAGAGCAGCAAAATTTGGATTTGTAGTATGTGTCAAGAAAGAGTATTATGCATCTACGGACATGTGATGACAATAGCACTGCAATATTGAGAGTTGGAGTTCGCGCTTTGTGTTGAGTTTGGCTTGTTTGGGCATGTGAGTTTGGCTTGTGGTGGCCAAGTTTGTATCAGTTTTTGCCCCCCTTTTCACTAATTAATTAGGTAACTCATTTCTTCTTAATTAATGTGACTGCATTTTTTTATGAAGACATTTTGACTGCATTTCCATTCCGAGAGAAAATACTATCCACAAACATTTTGTTATGGGTGGAACCTATGTCTGTTTTTAGGGATGAAAATGGAGTGAAAACTTTTCGCTTTTCCGGAGGAAAAATGTAAACGGAGGGCAAATACGAAAACGAAAAAGGAATTTTGCAATGGAAGTGGAAATGGATTGTTTTACGCTAAAACGGAAACAAAAACGGAACGGTGTTTTCCGGTGGAACAAGTTCGGAAACGGAACTTTTCGTTTCCGTGAATATGGAATTTCCGTTTTTACTATAGACCTATGGCTGCTTTGTAGCCCAACCATCAAACAACACAGAATGACACAATGAGTAGAATGGATCATTTGAGGCACAACTTCTACTAACACACATGTACTGAGTTTGACCCTATATGCAGTTGTCCAGTACTACTACAATACTATGCTAAGTTGCTAACATAATTATATTATTTTATAGTCATGTTAATAATTCATTGAATTTGCTTGTTTTTGTGTGTATTTCTCTATGATTCAAGGGGTTGTTATGTTCCGATCAATGCCCACTTTTGATTTTGCGTCTGCTTTGTATTTGCTCCGTGTCTGTTTTTTGTAATATCTTTCTTCGTATTCATTTTCAGGGTTTCTATATTTTTTGACGCTTATCCAAAAATATATAAAAACAAATGGGGTAGCACTCAATTCCGTCCTCCGTTCCATTTTTCATCCCTAGCTGTTTTTTATGCTGCATTTGGATTTATATACTATTACTATGTCTCAAAAAAATAATTGTCCACCAAGTGACCGCAAAAACCAAGCAAGTGGGTATTTGTTAGTGAATGAATAAATAAATCAAGCGTGATGCTGAGCACTAACACTAGGAATTTAGTGGTCACTGAGATCAGCACGGCGAGATTAGATCCCAAAATGCCCAACTATTCCCCACATGGACTAAAATAACAAAACCAAGGGGCATCTTCGCAATTCGCACCACCGGTCCACCGCCCACGTCCAGATCCACCCGGCCGTCGCCGCGGTCTTCCTCCTCCGCCCCGCCCCGGCCCCCGACGGCGAGACTCCCCTCCCCCCGCGCCCCCGGACCCCGTCGAGAGGATCGTCGAGGACGTCGCCATGGACCTCTCCCTCAACCCCTTCTCCTCCGGCACGCGCCTCCGGTGAGCCTCCTCGATCGCGCCCGCCCAGCCCCCCGCTCAGATCCATCGCGTCGTGTGACCTTGCCCCATGGCGTCTCTGCAGGGACATGATACGCGCGATACGCGCCTCCAAGACGGCCGCCGAGGAGCGCGCGGTGGTGCGGCGCGAGTGCGCGGCCATCAGGGCGGCCATCAGCGAGAACGACCAGGACTACCGCCACCGCAACATGGCCAAGCTCATGTTCATCCACATGCTCGGCTACCCCACGCATTTCGGCCAGATGGAGTGCCTCAAGCTCATCGCCGCCTCGGGCTTCCCCGAGAAGCGCATCGGCTACCTCGGCCTCACGCTGCTGCTCGACGAGCGGCAGGAGGTCCTCATGCTCGTCACCAACTCCCTCAAGCAGTATCCGACTCGCCCGCCTATGCTTACTTACATTTGCCGCTGCTTGTTTGTCGATATTGTTTTGCAATGCCATGCTGATCTTTGAGTAATTGCTAGTACTTAACGTGGGCAGAGATCTTAACCACTCCAACCAGTTCATTGTGGGCCTTGCGCTCTGTGCCCTGGGGAACATTTGTTCTGCCGAAATGGCGCGTGACCTGGCGCCCGAGGTGGAGAGGCTGTTGCAAACTAGGGACGCAAACACAAAGAAGAAGGTGCTCATCTTTTTTATCATGATACTTTAGTCCCTTCTGAAGACTGTTTTGAGCACCATGGCAGTAGTCTGATACTAGTTATTATTTGTATGCTTCAAACCTGCAATGATCCTTCCATCATACTCCCCCCGTCCGGAAATACTTATCGGAGAAATGGGCAAAAATGGATGTATCTCGAACTAAAATACGTCTAGATACACTCATTTCTCCGGTAAGTATTCTTGGACGGAGGGAGATGTCCTAGGCTCCTAGCATAAGAACTGCAAAAGCCTACATGATAGTGTACCTGTATGCTATAGGTAGTTTAGCATCAGTAATTTTGCACTCAAACCCCAACTCGTTACTTCTGGGGTGTTCTAATCAACACTATCATTTTTTCGAAGCTTACATTCTGCGCATTTCTTGTCTTTGTTTTCATTCTGCGTAGGTGTTGCTCGTTTGGGTAGTCTTAGAATATGTTTTGTGGAGAACTAGTATTGATTGTATAACACTCCTGTTTGTAGGCTGCCTTGTGCTCTATACGGATTGTAAGAAAAGTTCCAGATTTGGCAGAGAACTTCATGGGTTCTGCTGCATCATTACTCAAGGAAAAACATCACGGGGTTCTGATATCTGTTGTCCAGCTCTGTACAGAACTCTGTAAAGCAAGCAGAGAAGCATTGGAGTACTTGAGAAAGGTAACAGTGCTATTTTATGGACCATAGCGGAAACCATTAGCATCGGTCCCAGTCCCTGCTCCTTCAGATCGTTCATTCGGTGATGCATTGACGCAACAATGTCATTTTACATCATTGCTATAATATTTTCATCATTATTTGGTAAATGTTCGTTTCCAATGTTGTGTTCATCAAAAGAAGCAAAGACTTTTTTGTGTTCTTGTCTATAACTATACTCATAAAATTCTTGTTAGATTGTACTCCCTCCGTATCAAAAAGACGTTTTTGTAGGCCAGTTTAGCCTACAAAATGTCTTATATTTTGGTCCAGAGTAGTACATGCAAGACTATTGCAAATACTTATATATATTTTTGACCATAATTATTTTAGCATTCTGACAAAATCTTGCTGTTTCAGCACTCCGTCGAAGGGTTGGTCCGGATACTGAGAGACGTGTCCAACAGTTCGTATGCTCCTGAATATGACATTGCTGGCATCACAGATCCATTCTTGCACATCCGAGTTCTTAGACTCATGCGGACATTGGGTCAAGGGGATGCAGACTGCAGCGAGCATGTGAATGATATTCTTGCCCAGGTAATTTGTTCATCCTTGGTTTTACACGAAACAAAATTTCAATTCAAAGTACATAAGCTCCCATTAAATTAGTGAACTAGATATTTGTTGTTACAAGCTAGTACATATGAACATTAGTCACATGCTGTACAGCAAAATGATCTCTCCCCTGTAATGAAACTATCACTAGCAATTTATAACTTCTTTTAGGCATTCTTCCATTTAGGTCTTGCTAAAAGTACTGTTATACATGGACTTTGAAACCTGGTAGACTATTTTTTTCCTTTTGCTGTGTTATTGTTTTTAGTAGCTTCTTTCTTGGTTATCCGTTACACTTGCCCCCTGTGTATCTTATAGTGGTTAGTTCATAGTTAACACATGTACTGGATTTCCAGGTTGCAACGAAAACTGAGTCAAACAAAAATGCTGGAAACGCTATTTTATATGAATGTGTTGAGACCATAATGGGCATTGAAGCTACTAGTGGTCTGCGTGTGCTGGCAATTAATATTTTGGGTAGATTCTTGTCCAACCGTGATAACAATATAAGGTAAATTTCCTCTCGCTCTTGGACAACTGATACCCATCGTAACAAAGAGGTTAATTATTTGTGGTTTTTTGGGCTACTTTTTGGTCTGGAGTTCTGACTTGTCTCTGTAGTAGACGAGCATAGTTCCAACCACTATTACTTGCTGGTTATATGAATACAATTGTTCTTGAATTTCAGAAATGAATGAGCACTTGCACTATCAAGTTGTTTTAAAATATTCTACAATCTCCTGTAAATATAATTAGGAGAGTGACCCATGCGGTACTCATTTGCAGGGCTATATTTGATCTGTATCATCATATCTGGTATTAGTTCAGCTGTTTGTTTTCCCATAACCACCAATTGGTATTGTTGGTCAAAAACTTGTTAATGTCAATTCTGGAGGCCCAAGATGATTCCATCTTAAAGATCTCCCTTGTCTCTTAATTCTCCGCCATTATAATCTGGACCCACTACAATCTGTGGACCATATATTTTGGCCCATCTGGAAAGAATGTTGGGGGATCTTCTTCTACTGCTTTAAAAGCTTAATAGATAATAGATACTTTACTTACTATGCACACTGTGTTTTCAGATACGTTGCTCTGAATATGCTAATGAAGGCCATGGCAGTGGACACACTAGCAGTGCAGAGGCACAGGGTAACAATATTGGAGTGTGTCAAGGTAATCAATCATACAGTTCTATGGTATAATATGCTTTAGGCTTATTGTTTTTCTTCTGGGGATTCCTTTTTCTTCCCCTTAAAAATTTGCAATCACGTATGCACTCTCAGGATGCAGATGTCTCTATTCGCAAAAGGGCCCTTGAACTTGTTTACCTACTCGTCAATGACACGAATGTAAAGCCTTTGACTAAGGAGCTTGTTGATTACCTACAAGTAAGTGATGATGACTTCAAGGAAGACCTCACAGCAAAAATATGCTCAATAGTTGAAAAGTAAGTCTTGGCACATTCATCATATCTACTGGCTTTTGGAAGAACATCTGATTTGCTATTCCCTAGTTGCTCCAAAGATTGGTTGTACATCACTGTTGTTACATATGTCTTGGAACAATTAAATTTTTGTTCACCTAGTGAAATGAATGATGGATTTTTCTTGTTGTACTGTAATTTGTTCTCCTCCCCATAGGGTGCCGATGGAAGTTAAACTAAGGGTATACAAATTAGGTTGACAAGAGGGGGCAGTTTCTTTATTTCACTTGGTATTTTTAGTCCTTGTCTTTTCAACTGCTCGTTCTTTTGCCTGTTGGAATATAGCAGAAGGCTTTAAGCACTGGGGAGAATATCATGATATGAACCTAACTCTAGGTGTCATGTTGGATATACTATAAGATAGCATCTTCTAACAATTTTTCTGTCATTTCGTGCTATAACATAAAATAAAAATAGTTCAGAAATCTATCCTTGGGTCCTTTTCATGCCTTTTATTCAATTTTGACAATCACATGAAGCTGCAATTCATTCCCTTACCCCCTTACTATTGCTTAATTGCATCACATGTTAATTATCAACTTGCTTTTAGATCCATACCTATCCTGTTTGATTTACAACTTTCTTCTAACATGTTGATTTACAAAATAATAACAGTTTTGTAATCCTAACAGGTTTTCTCAAGATAAGCTATGGTACTTGGACCAGATGTTCAAGGTTTTAACACTGGTACGTGCATAAATACATTTATCAGCCATTTTTCTCTCCATGGGTCAATAATGGAATGGATATGCAAATTTAGAATATACCCTTCTATTCACAGACTGGAAACTTTGTGAAGGATGATGTATGGCATTCTCTTATAGTTCTGATAAGCAATGCGTCTGAACTTCAAGGATACTCGGTCAGATCATTATACAAAGCATTGCAAGCATGTGGTACACAGGTATGGAGGCATAATTAGTATTCTTGGTAAACCATGGGATCAATTTTCACCCTATCTGAAGCGCATGTATTTCTTCTACTTTGAACTTTGTAGGAAAGCTTAGTTAGGGTAGCTGTTTGGTGCATTGGTGAATATGGTGAGATGCTGGTCAACAATATTAGTATGCTGGATGTGGAGGAACCAATCACGGTGAGTTGATTTTTTTTACCAGCCATAGTAATTGGCTGATGCCTTTTCTGCCGAAACATCACTACTCACCATGTGACGCGAACTTCATTTTGTAGTATTACACATTCTTGTTTACTTTCTACACAAACAATGTGCATCCACTGTGCTTGAACTGCTAATTTAGTCCATATTTAAGGCTGATAAGGAGTACTTCTTGGATTTACTTGTTTGTTCCTCACATCATCTTCATGATCACCGATATTAGCGGTAGCGGTTGTCACCAGAAAAGTTACTTAATCATTCATTTCGCCACACGCCTGCATAAATGTTTCAGTGCTGAATGATGACTCTTTTAAGAGTATGTTAGTTCAGTTCATTAGTTCAATGTTTCCCCAGTGGATGCTGTCATTTCTCTGTATTTCATTTAATAGTAGTGCGCTTCAGTTCTACTATTGTCAAATGGTTTGGCCAATGCCTGAACTTGTTCAGGTAACAGAATCTGATGCTGTGGATGCTCTAGAGCTAGCTCTTAAGCGCTACTCTGTGGATGTTACAACACGGGCTATGTGTCTCGTTGCTCTTTTGAAGCTTTCCTCACGATTTCCGCCAACTTCAAAGTAAGCTACTACTCAACTTGACCTTGCATTATTGTTGGATAACCTACTGCATTATTCAAATGTGAACTGGCTTTTAGCAAAAACTGGCGAAGCTCCATGAAAGTTGCCTTGTTTCATGGTTCTACTTTGTAGGGAATACCGTCGGCTATGATAATAGGGCCATCTACTTACCAATTCTCATCTCTACGTTCCACTTGCACATGCGCATGAGCTATCCATGCTTACCGATTATACATGTTTACTATGAAGACAATACAATTTGATGACAAATATAAGTTGAAAATGTTAACATTTTCATTACAACCTTTGTTGTCTTGTTATCATGGTGCATCAAATTTCTCATGAATTGGTTTCTTTTTCATGAGCCTATACTAAATAAAATGAGTGTTGGTGATGTGACTAATTAACTACAACACTTACAATGTAGTTTGCTGGCGACGTGACAAAACTAAGTGTATCATTCTGTTCTTTCGGTTCTACGATTGTAGGCACACTTACAATGTTAATGCTGGAGCTTCAGTTTGCTGGAAGCCTGATTTGCTAGCCATTTCTTTCCAAATTTCTGTTTATACTATCTTTTTTGTGTATGACTTGGACTTGGAGTATGTGGTTTATGTTATCTATTACTAAAGTGATTTTGTCACCTTCCTGTTATTATTGCAGGAGGATACAAGTAATTGTTGCGCAGAATAAAGGGAATACTGTGCTTGAGCTGCAGCAAAGATCAATCGAATTTAATTCCATTATACAAAGGCATCAGTCTATAAAGTAGGTGACAGCTACTAGCCGTTATTGCTCAAAATATGCACTAGTATCATAGCTCTTCATGAAAAATAGTAATCTTGTGAATGCTGGTGTGCGCGTGCAGATCATCTTTGCTTGAGCGAATGCCTGTATTAGATGAAGCTAATTATTTATTGAAGAGAGCCGCTTCTTCACAAGCAACTGTTTCATTAACTAAGTCTGCTCCATCCGCTGCTTCTGGAGGCTCACTTAAGGTTCCAAATGGTGCAGTGAAACCACCACCAGCTCCGTTGGCTGACTTACTTGATCTAAGTTCGGATGATGCTCCCGTGACTACTTCTGCCCCTAGTACAGCACCTAATGATTTCCTACAGGATCTTTTGGGCATCGGCTTGATTGATACATCTACCGCAGGTTTTGACTCTATTCTTTTTATTTCACATAAATTTACTTCTGACGTGTCTCTTTTAGCACAAATGAAGCAAGTGAGGCTCTATCACCTGTTTAGAGATTCTGGTTTCTGAAATTTGGTACTGATTTGTCAGTAATGCATATTTGACAAGGGGTTAAGCTTGCTTGAACAATGTCTTGTTTGGAAGGCTTCAGTATTGTGCCAGTTCTGAGATATTTTGAGCTGTCCTTAACAGGCCCTCGTGTTGATTCTTAGCTTTATAAATGTGTACTGTTTGTAGTGTACATTGCTGGTTTGAGTCTTCCTTATGATGTCATTCCTGGTTTATGTAAGGTGGAGCGCCGTCTGCAAGTACAGATATTCTGATGGATCTTCTATCTATTGGTTCATATCCTGTACAAAATGGTCCGCCGGCAACATCAAACATAACCTCTCCTGACCAAGGTAAAGTAACTGTATTGATAATATTTGCATATTTCTGCCCTGTCTGTCATCCATACTTAATTTATCTAGCACTGTGCAGCAGTGACTAAACATGCTCCTGGAACACCTCAAGTTATCGATCTTCTCGATGGTTTGTCCGCAAGTACACCACTTCCTGGTCCGCCCCTGTCACTTGATTATCTAGCAGCGTTCCTAGTAATTAGGAAACTAACCATTACTCTACTTGTTTGATCACCAGATGTGAATGCAGCTTACCCATCAATCACAGCTTTCCAGAGTGCAACTTTGAAGATCACCTTCAATTTTAAAAAGCAGCCTGGAAAGCCTCAAGAGACTACAGTGCATGCCAGCTTTACAAATTTGACATCTGCTACATTGACCAATTTCATGTTTCAGGCAGCTGTACCAAAGGTAGTACCTATGAAGTTTGAAATGCTGTCCCTCTGCTACTAATCCTTCCCAGCAGCGGATCTTTTCATTAAAAAAAATATGTCGACGCACACTTGCACTTAAGAACTAACAGATTTGTCTAGTTTAGTTTCTGTGGTAAATCTATAAGTACTAACTTGTTTGTTTGGTCAAAAGCTATATAGTAATTGGTCATTAATTTATCTTTACTTTCTTGATAGCTCTGTCATAAAACAAATTACTTCTATATCTACTCTCAAATTCTCAGGCATCGGCATCCTGGTTGATATGCAGTTCAGTTTTCTTTTCGTGTTCCTTTAAGATCACTAATTAAAATGTGTGCTGATTTCTTTTTGCAAATGACAAGTGGGTGACAGGACGCTTTTAATTCTATGGGTATTTGTGAACAGCGGTGTAGTCTGCTTTACTGGTTATTGATCAAATGCTAGAGATTGACAGTTCATCCGCCTGTGCAAATCTGTATTTCAGTTCATCCAGTTGCGCTTGGACCCAGCAAGCAGCAGCACCCTTCCGGCCAGTGGAAATGGTTCAGTTACGCAAAGTCTCAGTGTCACTAATAATCAACATGGGCAGGTATTTGACAGTATGCCTGTAGCAGGGGAATATGACTTTTTTTCTGGTTGTCTTTGACTACTGGTAGTTTCTTTATAAGCTTGAAAGAGCCTAAGTAATTTTAACTCATTTTTTGCATGGTCCTGAAAGTATTATAGATCTCATCTGTGTGCCAAAGATAACTGCTTCTAACATGTTTCCCACTTATATGGTGTATCCCGTATAACCGCTGACCTGTCATTTGGTTATACTTCAGTTCTTAAAGTAGATTTTTACACCTACTGATTAATGTTCATTCCATCATGTGTCTATCAACAGTGAAACATAGATTTATTCGAAAAGGAAAAAATATGTGCCTGAATTCATAAATGGCCACATGGGTCATTTGCTGATTTGTACACCACATGGGTAGTTGTCAGTTAGAATATTCTTGTACCTCTGGATGATCCATCAGTGTTTTGCTTCCTGTTTTTACTGGAACTTGCTAATCCTACTCGATCCATCAGTCAGACTAATGATTCTTTCTGCAGACTTGAATTATGTTGTGAACTTGCGAGTTTGTGGTTATCTTTTGTTTTCTTTCGATTATATGTATAATGTGTGGTCTTGAATTGCCTACCTCACAGAAACCACTTGCGATGCGGATCCGGATTTCGTACAAAGTGAACGGCGAGGACAGGCTGGAACAAGGGCAAATCAGCAATTTCCCCGCGGGGTTGTAGTGCCACTTGTGTCTATAATGTTGTGATAGTAGCTCTTTCCCTTTGAGTGTGCTGCTCTGCTGGCAAAGGCGAGTTTTCCTTTTCTAGCCCTCCCATCATCATTTCTTCCCCTTGTTCTGCTTTTTGCGATTACTAGTAAGTTATGTACACTAGTAGCTGGTTTTTTGCTATTTACCCTTTACCTATACTGTATAGTAGCTTGCAGCGATCAATGACACACACCTCCAGTTTTGCCAAAATGTATTCATACAAAGGTGTATATCATTCACAGTCGGAGGATAACCAAAATTTTCGGCCTCCCGCTCATTCCAGGCAGCAGACCAGTGCCTTGTATTTATACCATGCTGTTCTAACATGTAATTACCTGTTTTCGTTTAACCGAACTCATCGGCCCAGGATATCTTGCATACATGATACATGGCCCTTCACCCAGTGTCTGTCAGGGAGGATTTTACATTTGCCAAGCCCATTTGAAATTCGAAACGGCCGGTTTGTTCGGTGGAAGCCAGGTTGGTACGGTGCATCTTACACCTTTATAGACTTTTTATCATCATGATTATTGTTACGAAAATCCTTGCCCATGTGAGCATCTGGAACGGCAACAGCGCTAGCTTTGCACATACGACCCATATGAAAAAGTGTGTGTGGGTGGCTGGGTGCGCTCCATAAATGTGATCGGGTAAGAGCAGCACTTGATTGTTCCGGGCGGGGTACATCCCTTCCTGTGAAAGTTGGTGCCGTGTCCGGCCCATCTATGAATGCATGATCGCTCCATCATCAAAGTCAGTGTCAGGCCGGTTGCACGCTTCAATGCGAGCGATCGATTGATCGCATCAGCAGCATTCAGTTCAGCAGCACTCCGGAATACCGGCCGCTTCCGCCTAGTACCGGCCTTCAGGAGAGGAGCCCTTCACCCTCACTCGTCATCTCGCATTTCCATCTTTGCCTGCCTGCCTGTCCGCCCGTATGCAATGCAATGCAGCTGTGCGCTTGTCACCTCGCTGTTCTCCATTAATTCTTTGCACACATCCGGACACGCACGCTGATTTCGGCCAGAGCGAGCAAGGTGCCAGGGTTGGGAAGATGCCGCCTGTTGGGAAATTATAAAATAAAATAAAACAAAATCGGGTGTTGCTTTTACCAGCTTTTTTATCTATCCATCTTGGACACCACAGTAGTCGCATTGCATCTCTAGGGCAAAAACTTGCTTTCCGGCCCTCGCAGCGACGCCTACCAAAACCAGCTAAAAAGAAAGATGGCATTGACGCCGATGGATGTATCCCGCCACCTCACTCACTGAATCTCAGTATTATTATCATCGCCCATTTAACGGTGGATACGGACACATGACCAAACAAGGCCCCGCGCGTTGTCACATGAGGCTACTACACGATAAGTGCTGCAGTCCAAGCGATGAGCCGAGCCGCTAACTGTAGTTAATTTACGGTCTCTTGCAGTTGCAGCTTTACGAGTGTGCAGCAGCAGAATCGGCGCGCGGTTTTGGCCGATGCGATGCGCCCACCATACCATACCTGTCGACACAGCCATTAATTATCCAGTAACGTCACATTACCCCACAGTCGCGAGATTGAGGATTTGAGGGAGGTTGTGCTATGCGTGCAAGCTGATCGCTTCCGTTCTCATCAGTCTTCTTGCAAGCAAAAGGAAGAGCTTGGAGATGAAGCAACAATAGTGTGCACGCACTTTGCTTGCCAAGACAAAAAACGTACTCCGGCTAAACAAAACCGTACCGCTTGAGGCTTGAGCAGCTGTAGCAGTGTGACCTACAAGGTACTGAAAATTTGGAAGTAGGTAACCGGTACTTTGAAAGTTGCTGTTGTAGGAGTATTCGACGGGGTAGTCAGCAGTTTTTATACTAGTGCAAGCATACTTTCTTTAATGGCTAGTGCAAGAATGGTACTGGTCGTCTCTCGTATAAGGCGCGATTAATTTTTTCTGGTCTTCATTATATAACTTTGATTATGATTTCTTAAAGCCGTGCATCCAAAAACCATGTATAGTCAAGCGAGCCTTGCATTTTGAAAAGGCAAGAGTAGAGGACGGGGCGTCGACCCGTTGAGGGTTAATCCTTGGGTTGGTCTCATTTTTTTTTAAAAGGCGGGAGTACTACTACCTAATATGGCCCGGTGATTTCCAATGCTCATCCTAGAGGGAGATCTACTTGCGCTTGTAACCGGAATAAATACTCAAAGAAAAAAAGAAACAAAACAAAGGGTTGAGTTCATCATGAACCTGGAAACCTACCATGAATCTCTGAAACCGGCAGCACAATCGCTTTGCAAACACAAAATGGTCATGAACAGATTCAAGAGCAGTCAAAAACACTTGTACTACTACTGCTGCTGCAGCGCAAATTAGCTCAAGTTGCAACCAAGTACCACGATGCTACACCGTACAAGAAAACAAAAACAGCACTTTTCTTTTTTTCATTCATGGTGTCACTGTCACGACTCCCCAACGCTCCTCCTCGGCCACTGCAGCGCGCCGTCCACCGCCGGCGAGCCGTCGGACGCGAGCACGGGGAGCTTCCCCTTGCCGTTGCGCGGCCACTGCCAGATCTTGGACACCGAGAAGCTGTCGCCCTTGCTGCCGGCCCCGATCCTCTTCCCCTCGCCGCCGCCCCCGCCAAGGCCGGGTTGGTTCGCGACGACCCCTCTCGGACCCCTCATCCTCTCCGCGGCGCCGCCGTTGGCGCCGTCGCCGTGCCGCCGGTGGACGGACACCTGCAGGCTGGCCTCGGCGAGGACGTACTGGTAGGACCCCATGGAGTAGCACCGCCTGGCGTCCAGGCTGCTGCTGCTGCTGCCCGCGTCGCCCTCCTCCGCCGCCACAATGCCGCCGTCGTGGACGGGGCCGTGGCCGGCAGCCCTGGCCGTGCTCTTGAACTTGCCGAGGCGCACCGGGAACACGGCGCCCTCCCCCTCCAGCCCCCACCCCTCGTCGAGCAGGAGGCCCGCGTCGCCGTCGTCGTCGGCCGCGAGCACGCGCCGGCAGAGCGGGCAGGTGGAGTTGGAGAGCAGCCAGGTGTCGATGCAGTCGATGTGGAATGCGTGGCCGCACAGCGGCAGCAGCCGGAGCCGGTCGTCGCCGGCGAACTCGCACAGGCACACCGCGCAGTCGAACGGCTCCTTGGCGCCGTTCCCGGCGCCGACCACCACCTCGCCGTACAGGAACACCGGCAGCGCGTCGATGACGGCCTGGTCCAGCCCGGAGTCGTGCAGGTGGAACAGCTGCTGGAGCTGCCTCTGCAGCGCCGACTCCTCCCCGGCCCCCCGCCCTCCGCCTCCCTCCCCCACCTCGCTGCCCCCATCCTCCGTCGCCCCGGTGCGCGCGCGGGCGCGCCACCGCAGGAACCTGACGAGCAGGTGCAGCAGGCCAGAGACGAACACGAGCGCGGCCAGTATCAGCACCACGACCAGCACCACCGGACTGATCCCCAAACCCCCGCCGCCTCCTCCTCCGCCGACCCCGCCGCCGCCGTCCTGGCTCTTCTTGACCTCGTCGGCGAGGAAGCAGCACGCCGTGGCGGCTAGCAACATCCTCCTCTGCCCCGCCTGGTCCTCGTTGGCCGGTGTGGTCCGGGCAGTGCGCCGCTCATTGCGTGCGGGGAAGCTCCCCGGGCGGCACTTTTGAGCTGAGCGGGCTTCTCGGAGTGGGTGGCTTCTTGGTCCTGGCGGTGGCTCGCAAGGCGCTCGGGGGATGAGTCCAGGCTATTTGGGTGAGAAGAGGCCCAAGCGGAGCGGAGGATGGTGTCGTGCGTGACAAAACACGTGTTTTTGTGCAGCCGTGCAAGCAAGCGAGCTGGCCAGTAGAACCACTGTGGCGGCAAAGGTGGCCGTGGCCGCTTAGTGTGCTCAAAGGTGATGAGGACATGGTATGATAGAAAGATCCTCTACGTGGACATTCATATCCGGTTTCTTTTTCTTTTTCTCTCTCTCTCTCTTTCTTTTGGGCTATGTAATAGAGGCAGGTGCTATGCCACAAAGTTCATCTCGTTTTTCTTCTTCTCCTCTCTAGACTTCACCAGCAAACCCGTGGATTCGCCTCCTCTTTGCCTGACGCTCTGGTTAATAGTTTAAGTTAGGATTTTATTTAGTCATCGCAAGTGCGGCGCTCGGGCGGTGGCACTTCTTCTTCGAGTTTATCTTCTGGCTCCGATCTTCCTCGAGTTCGTCCATCCGGACGTCTGCCGTCTATTTGGGACGGTGAGGTTAGAGTTTCTCGTCATGTGGCGAGATTTGGTGTAATGTGCTTTAGATTTACGCAAGGGTTCAACAACGACGACTGCGGCTCTAGGGCGCTGGTCCTTAGATGCATGTGCACGAGGACTTTCTGACTGTCATCACAAGGTCAACCTGACTCCGTATGGGAGCAGCGACAGCGGTGCGTCAACGATGCGTTATGCGGGAGTGGTGGTCATTCAAACGTCTCGGAATCTCGTTGAATTTTTATTGTGTTCGAGATGATTTGTACTTCTGATGAGCTTTCATAATATATATATGATGGTTTTCGTAGAAAAGGGTTTAAGTGCCAAATCTTAAAACGTACTGGGGCTGTTTGGATGGAGTCCTAAGTAGACAGCAATCCTGACCTCAGGCCTTCAAAATCCAACGCCTAAGAAATGTGCCTGACACAGGCAACTTTTTGTGGAAGCCAACCAATCAGCCCCACTTTCGTCTCACTTTATATACAGCGCAACCAACATTATGAAGGAGTGAAGAATGAAACCCCACACGGCGGAATGCTACGGTACAAATCCGACCGAAGAAACATAGTGAATTCAGATTTACTAAGAAAATAGATTTTGGGGTGCAGTAGATTGCATGTTGTGTTTATGATGTTTTCGTTGTTTCAATCTGTTCAGCCCGTTACCGTGTTGTCCTCTTGTTTTATGCAAGGTCAGCTCGTTGCTGCTGTCGCAAGATTGGCACCGTGTTCTTTGCTCTCCGTTCGGGCAAAGTGCCAGCGAATTGAGGCTGTGGTCACAAGGCCATATTTTTAGGAGTACCTAGAACTCATCTAGATGAGATATAATTTGGTCTCATTCATTTTGAAAACAAGAACTGATACAACTCACGTCAGCACACACGCATCTTATAGCATCACTTTCAATGACTATAAAGATGAATGAGACCAAATTATATTTCATCTAGATGAGTTCTAGCAAAACTATATTTTTATTTTGTGTCGCATCAACAGGCTACACGAGGGAACGAACTCGGGCCTGCTTATCGGCAAGACATAGCCTTTGAGTTTGATCTTCCCTTCGATCACTCTGGTATGATGTGAACAGAACGGAGACGAGAAGAATCAAGAATCCGTCCGTGTCACGGCCGGCGAGATTAAGACGATTGTGGTTGAGCTGATGGCGATTCGTTTAAGACTACTGTAACTTCAAGTGGTGCTTAGTACTACTCCCTCCGTTCGAAATTACTTGTCTTGAAAATGGATGTATCTAGAACTAAAATACATTAGATACATCTATTTTCGTGACAAGTAATTCCGAACGGAGGGAGTAGTAGTAGTACACTACCGTACGTTTGGGCGTGCAATTCGTGGCGTTGCCGATCAGGCAGACCGCGCACGCACGCATGTATGGCCGAGGTCCGGACGTCACGGGCACCAGGTCCCAGGACCACGAGAGGACCGTATGGCTGCCGATCAACCTTGGTATGGTAGGAAACGGAAATCGAGCCAGGAACACCTCGTTCAGGGAGATCACGGAGCGTCAGGACTGGCCGGCTAAATTAAGTTATCCCAGTACCCGGCGCCGCCGGACGGACCGGCCCGAACTCGTAGGAAATGGAGTTGCCGCGGCCGGGTGCATAGTTGGATCCGGCTTGTCTGCTCCCTTTCCATGCTCCGTTGTCTGGGTTAGGGTTTGTAGCCGTTCGTTTTTCTTGGTCGAAAACCTTTTTTTTCTTGGGCAGATTCACCGAAAACCTGGAGAAACGTCGAGATGCAGATGCCATGAGTGGAGCGGCACGAGAACCTGGCGTGATCTTGATGTAGCCTTTTTTCCAGCGAGTGATGAGTGGAGCGCGCTATGGTTTTGTGCAGTTTCTCCTTGTTCGTTTTCAGTCTATTCAGTCTGTTACATGGTCTTCATCCAATCTACGTATAAGGTTTTAGTTCGTTACCAACAGAAAGAAGTTCACCTGCCGGACGCGGTTAGGGCCAACTCCAATGCACCACACCAAATGGCCTGTTCGTGTCCGTTTGGGATTAAACGGACATAAAACGCGGCTCAACGCGCAGAAGCAGACGGATAAATGTCTGTTTTTATTCACTTTCGACCCATTCTCAGCCAAAACACACAGTCGGTCGGACGCGACGCGTGCTCTTGTCCTCTCCTGCC
>NC_041393.1:37320687-37366992 GCF_002162155.2 Triticum dicoccoides
GCCCTTTTTCTTCTCCCCACCCCCGCCCTAGCCGCCGCCGCCATTTTCTCGCCCGCCCTAGCCCAGCCGACCATAGAACAACAGCGCCGACAGTCAACTGCTATATCTACGGCAGCGGGGCCTGGCGCACGCGGCTGCTGGATTTGGCACATCTCGGCCGCCTGCGACTGCCCCTTGCCATGGATTGACCGGCTACCGGGTCGCACAACCATGGCAACGCCTCCGCGTCGCATGCAGGTACTGAATCCGCCTCTAACCGCTCGGATCTATCCCGCCCCCGGTTCGCCGGCAAAGACATGGCTGGCCACCGTCCGGGCTCGGCCTTGGCCCAGCGGCTAGTCGGTTCACCATTGTCACTCATAAAGTACGACGGTTGCCCACGACGGGTCGTGCGCCGCGTTTCGACCACGCCGGAAGATCCCGGATGGGTGTTCATCAAGTGCAATAAAGATAAGGTGTGTGCTTCTTTTGATTCGGTTGTGATCCTGGATTCGGCGAATGTTTGACAACTTATACTCAAATTTGTGTGTAGGATGGATGCAAGTTTGGTATTGGGAAAAAGAATACATCGATCTATTGATAGCACGAAATTTGGTACATCCTCGTGCACTACTTGCTAGAATAGAGGTTAGAGATGAGACTAGAGGTGATATTAGATGTGAAGCAACGTCTACTTCTTTATAATCAAAGAAGAAAGAAGTGTGCAAGCTCGAGAAGTCGCAGATCAACAATGAAGCCATAGAGAAGATAACAATTCAATTAGTGAGAGCAGTTATGGAAATTGAATATCTTTTAAAATGTCTAATTGTGGTTGTTGTTTTCTTTGGTCTTGCTCTCCTAGCAAAGAATTGGTGAATGTACTCCCATGCATCAAAATGTCGTTGATGAAATAAAGAAGTGTGTTGGAAAAATATGCATACGGGCACCGGCCGGCCGTGGCGGACCAGATGCGGCCGCGTGTTGGACGCACGGCCAGCGCATCACGAAAAACGGACAGACGCCGCCCCATTGCAATTCCCAAACGGACGAAATCTAGACGAAACGGAAGTCCGTATGGGGTCGTGCATTGGAGTTGGCCTTAGAGCATCTATAGCCAGGCGCGTGAAACCCCCTCAAACGTTTGGGCAGACGGCTCGGTCACTGATCGGTCAAAAATAGCCGACACAGACGGGCATCTCAAACCGGTGTCAAACACCGGGTTGACTGGCATCCCTTATATCTAGCCCAAATCTGGGGTGGGGTGGATATATGGACGCCCGGGCATGCCCGGGCACGTTTGCCACGTCGGATCCGGCCCATGATGGTTCACCCGACCCCATATATATTCATACCCACCCTCTTCCCAACAAGGAGCAGAAGGAAATGACAAGTGGTTTTCAGCAAGGTAATTTCTGCAAGCACTGAAATTGTCAGTAACGAGTAGTTTGATAGTAAGATAATTTGTAACGAGCAAATAATAGTAATGGTAAATAAAGTGTAGCAAGGTAGCCCAATCCTTTTATGGCAAAGGACATTGCCAAAAGGGTCTCTTATAATAAGCAAAGCGTTCTTAAGGGCACACGGGAATTGCATCTAGCCACTTTCATCATGTTGGTTTGATTTGCGTTTGCTACTTTGATAATTTGATATGTGGGTGGACCGGTGCTTGGGTGCTGTTCTTACTTGAACAAACCTCCCACTTATGATTAACCCCCTTGCAAGCATCTGCAACTAAGAGAAAAGTATTAAGATAAAATCTAACCATAGCATTAAATATATAGATCCAAATCAGTCCCTTACGAAGTAGCGCATAAACTAGGGTTTAACCTTCGATCACTCTAGCAACTCATCATCTAATAACTACTCCACAATGCATTCCTTTAGGCCCAAAGATGGTGAGGTGCCATGTAGTCGACGTTCACATGGCACCACAAGGGAATCACAACATACATATCATTAAAATATCGAACACATATCAAGTTCACATTATTGCTTGCAACATGACTTCTCCCGTGACCTCAAGAACAAAAGTAACTACTCACAAATGATATTCATGCTCGAGATCAGAGGGGTATTAAATAGCATAATGGATCTGAACATGTAATATTCCACCAAATAAACAATATAGTAATCAAGTATAAGATGTAATCAACATTACTAGTCACCCACAGGTACCAATCTGAGGTTCCGGTACAAAGATTGAACACAAGAGATGAACTAGGGTTTGAGATGAGTTTCCCCCTCCGGGAGGGAACTTCCCCCGGTGGAATCGCTCCGCCGGAGGGAAAAAGTGCTCCTTCCCAAGTTCCGCCTCGAGACGGCGGCGCTCCATCCCGAAATTCCTCTACTTATTTTTTATAGGTCAAAAGACCTTATGTACGAGAAGATGGGCACCGGAGGTGGGCTGTGCTGGCCACAACCCACCAGGGCGCGCCTGGGCGCCTGGCCCGCCCTGGTGTCTTGTGGTCACTAGGTGAAGGAAATATGCCCTAGAGGCAATAATAAAGTTATTATTTATTTCCTTATTTCATGATAAATGTTTATTATTCATGCTAGAATTGTATTAACCGGAAACTTAGTACATGTGTGAATACATAGACAAACATAATGTCACTAGTATGCCTCTACTTGACTAGCTTGTTGAATCAAAGATGGTTAAGTTTCCTAGCCATAGACATGAGTTGTTACTTGATTAACGGGATCACATCATTAGGAGAACGATGTGATTGACTTGACCCATTCTGTTAGCTTAGCACTTGATCGTATGTTGCTATTGCTTTCTTCATGACTTATACATGTTCCTATGACTATGAGATTATGCAACTCCCGTTTACCGGAGGAACACTTTGTGTGCTACCAAACGTCACAACGTAACTGGATGATTATAAAGGTGCTCTACAGGTGTCTCCGAAGGTACTTGTTGAGTTGGCGTATTTCGAGATTAGGATTTGTCACTCCGATTGTCGGAGAGGTACACTACAAAAAAAATACACTTCTGTGATGATACGTGTTTGTCACAGTAGGTCGCGTTTTTTGTCATGCATGTACATCCATGACGATTTTATGACAGAATCAAGATAGTCATACATGTGCTGTCGTAGAAGTGTTCCATGACATTACCAAAATTATCATCACGGAAGTGTCCACTTCCATGACGATAAATCACGCATCACAGAAGTGCTTTCGTCAAGGGTGATCGACACGTGGCATCGACCGTAACGGAATGCCGTTAAGCTTTCGGGTCCGGTTTTGGATCCGATAACCCGTTAACAGCTCCGACCAATGGGGATTTTCCACGTGTAAAATCATCACTGGCTGGAGGAAATACGTGTTGGCTCACCGTTGGGACAGATGTCATCCACTCATTGGACCGAAGACGCCTATGATACGGCGACACATGACACGGCCCAACAGAGGCCCATTCATGTGAAAAGGCCGGCCCGTTTGACTTGGTCAAAAGGTGGCGGGCCAGCCCACAGAAAGCCTGTTAATGACCTGTTCGCATATAGCACATTGACAGCCCGCTAACCCAGGGCCCATTATGACCTCTCCGAATTAGGCCTAGCAGCTTCATCTGGGCCGTCCAATGTGATTCCAGTCTGTTTTAACTTCCGGCCCATGTGTGGCCCATGACTTCTTTCGGCCCATATGAGGCCCTTTGTAACTCTTGGCCCATTAACGGCCCGTGGTGAAACTGGCCCGTAATGAAGAGTGTATCACTTTATACCCATTAACGGCCCGTTATTCCATTGGGCCGTTTCCAGCCCAAGTTATCTTTCGGCCTTCTCAGGGACCATTGATTCTTGGGCTCATTTGCAGCATTCAGTTAAATACGGCCCGTTACTGTCATTTTCTGCTTGTGGGCCAAATTCAGTCCGTCGTTGCAGTCGGCCCATTTGTGGACCGTTAATTGTTGGGGAACGTAGCAGAAATTCAAAATTTTCCACGCATCACCAAGATCAATCTATGGAGATTCTAGGAACAAGAGAGGTAGAGGATGAGTGCATCTTCATACCCTTGAAGATCGCGATGCGGAAGCGTCACAAGAACACGGATGAGGGAGTCGTACTCACGGCGATTCAAATCGCGGAAGATCCGATCTAACGCTGAACGGACGACGCCTCCGCGTTCAACACACGTACGGCCTGAGGACGTCTCCTCCTTCTTGATCCAGCAAGGGGAGAGGATAAGTTGAGGGAGAGCTCCGGCAGCACGACGGCGTGGTGGTGGAGCTTCCAGTTCTCCGGCAGGGCTTCGCCAAGCACTACCGAGGAGGAGGTGGAGTTAGAGAGGGGGAGGGCTGCGCCAGGGGCAAGGGTGAAGCTCCCATGCGCCTCCCCACTATATATATAGGGGTGGAGGGGGCTAGTTTGTTGCCCTCCAAGTCCATTGGGGCGTTGGCAAAGGTGGGAGGAAAGAAATCCCATCATTTCCTTCCCCACCGATTGTTATCCCCCTTTTTTAGGGATCTTGATCTTATCCCTTTGGGATATGATCTTATTCCTTCTAAGGGGGGATCTTGGTGCGCCTTGACCAGGGGTGTGGGGCCTTGCCCCCACTACCCACATTCATGTGGGTGCCCCCATGCAGGTGGGCCCCACTCTGGAACCTTCTAGAACCTTCCCGGTACAATACCGAAAAATCCCGAACATTTTCCGGTGGCCAAAATAGGACTTCCCATATATAAATCTTTACCTCCTGACCATTCCGGAACTCCTCGTGACGTCCGGGATCTCATCCGGGACTCCGAACAACATTCGGTAACTACACACTAATTCCCATAAAACCTCTAGCGTCACCGAACCTTAAGTGTGTAGACCCTACGGGTTCAGAAATCATGCAGACATGACCGAGATAGCTCTCTGGCCAATAACCAACAACGGGATCTGGATACCCATGTTGGCTCCCACATGTTCCACGATGATCTCATCGGATGAACCACGATGTCAAGGATTCAAGCAATCCCATATACAATTCCCTTTGTCAATCGGTACGTTACTTGCCCGAGATTCGATCGTCGGTATCCCAATACCTCGTTCAATCTCATTACCGGCAAGTCACTTTACTCGTTCCGTAATGCATGATCCCGTGACTAACTACTTAGTCACATTGAGCTCATTATGATGATGCATTACCGAGTGGGCCCAGAGATACCTCTCCGTCACACGGAGTGACAAATCCTAGTCTCGATTCGTGCCAACCCAACAGACACTTTCGGAGATACCCGTAGTGCACCTTTATAGCCACACAGTTACGTTGTGATGTTTAGCACACCCAAAGCATTCCTACGGTATCCGAGAGTTGCACAATCTCATGGTCTAAGGAAATGATACTTGACATTAGAAAAGCTTTTAGCAAACGAACTACATGATCTTGTGCTATGCTTAGGATTGGGTCTTGTCCATCACATCATTCTCCTAATGATGTGATCCCGTTATCAATGACATCCAATGTCCATGGTCAGGAAACCATAACCATCTATTGATCAACGAGCTAGTCAACTAGAGGCTCACTAGGGACATGTTGTGGTCTATGTATTCACACATGTATTACGGTTTCCAGTTAATACAATTATAGCATGAACAATAGACAATTATCATGAACAAGGAAATATAATAATAACCATTTTATTATTGCCTCTAGGGCATATTTCCAACAGTCTCCCACTTGCACTAGAGTCAATAATCTAGTTCACATCACTATGTGATTGTAATGAATCCAACACCCATTTGGTTTGATCATATCTCGCTTGTGAGAGAGGTTATTAGTCAACGGGTCTGAATCTTTCAGATCCGTGTGTGCTTTACAAATCTCTATGTCATCTCCTAGATGGAGCTACCACGTGCTATTTGGAACTATTCCAAATAACTACTCTACTCTACGAATCTGGTCTACTACTCAGAGTAATCCGGATTAGTGTCAAAGTTTGCATCGGTGTAACCCTTTACGAACTCTTTTACCACCTCCATAACCGAGAAAATTCCTTAGTCCACTAGTTACTAAGGATAAGTTTGACCGCTGTCCTGTGATCTATTCCTGGATCACTCTTGTACCCCTTGACTGACTCATGGCAAGGCACACTTCAGGTGCGGTACACAGCATAGCATACTATAGAGCCTACGTCTGAAGCATAGGGGACGACCTTCGTCCTTTCTCTCTATTCTGCCATGGTCATGTCTTGAGTCTTACTCAATATTCACACCTTATAACACAGCCAAGAACTCCTTCTTTGCCAATCTATTTTGAACTCCTTCAAAATCTTGTCACGGTATGTATTTATTTGAAAGTACTATTAAGAGTTTTTGATCTATCCTTATAGATCTTGATGCTCAATGTTCAAGTAGCTTAATCCAGGTTTTCCATTGAAAAACACTTTTCAAATAACCCTATATGCTGTCCAGAAATTCTACATCATTTTTGATCAACAATATGTTAATAACATATACTCATCAGAAATTCTATAGTGCTCCCACTCACTTCTTTGGAAATACAAGTTTCTCATAAACTTTGTATGAACCCAAAATCTTTGATTATCTCATCAAAGCGTATATTCCAACTCCAAGATGCTTACTCCAGTCCTTAGAAGGATTGCTGGAGCTTTGCATACTTGTTAGCATCTTTTAGTATTGACAAAACCTTTTGATTGTATCACATACAACCTTTCCTCAAGAATATCATCGAGGAAACAATGTTTTTTGACAACCTATCTGCAAGATTTCATAAATCATGCAGTAACTGCTAATATAATTCCAACAAACTCTTTAGCATCGGTACGAGTGAGAATGTCTCATCACAGTCAACTCCTTGAACTTGTCGGAAAACATCTTAACGACAAGTCGAGCTTTCTTAAGGTGACACTTACCATCATTTTCCGTCTTCCTTTTAAAATCCATCTATACTCAACAGCCCTACGACCATCGAGTAGTTCTGCCAAAGTCTGCACTTTGTTTTCATATATGGATCCTCTCTCGGATTTTATGGCCTCGAGCCATTCATCGAAATTCAGGCCCACCATCGCTTCTCCATAGCTCGTAGGTTCATTGTTGTCTAGCAACATGACCTCCAAGATAGGATTACGTACCACTCTGAAGTAGTACGCATCCTTGTCGACCTACGAGGTTTGGTAGTGACTTGATCCGAAGTTTCATGATCACTATCATAAGCTTCTACTTCAATTGGTGTAGGTGCCACAGGAACAACTTCATGTGCCCTGCTACACACTAGTTGAAGTGATGGTTCAACAACCTCATCAAGTCTCCACCATCCTCCCACTCAATTCTTTCAAGAGAAACCTTTCCTCGAGAAAGGACCCGTTTCTAGAAACAATCACTTTTGCTTCCGGATCTGAAATAGGAGGTATACCCAACTATTTTGGGTGTCCTATGAAGATGTATTTATCCGCTTTGGGTTCGAGCTTATCAGGATGAAACTTTTTCACATAAGCGTCGCAGCCCCAAACTTTCAAGAAACGACAGCTTAGGTTTCTCTAAACCATTGTTCATACGGTGTCATCTCAATGGAATTACGTGGTGCCCTATTTAAAGTGAATGCGGTTGTCTCTAATGCCTAACCCATGAACGATAGTGGTAATTCGATAAGAGACATCATGGTATGCCCCACATCCAATAGGGTGCATCTATGATGTTCGGACACACCATCACACTATGGTGTTCTAGGCGGTGTTAGTTGTGAAACAATTTCCGCAATGTCTCAATTGTGTACCAAACTCGCAACTCAGATATTCATCTCTATGATCATATCATAGACATGTTATCCTCTTGTCACGAAGATCTTCAACTTCACTCTGAAATTACTTGAACCTTTCAATAATTCAGACTTGTATTTCATCAAGTAAATATACTCAACATCTACTCAAATCATCTGTGAAGTAAGAACATAACGATATCCACTGCATGCCTCAGCACTCATTGGACTGCACACATCAAAATGTGTTACTTCCAACAAGTTGCTTTCTTGTTCCATCTTACTGAAAACGAGGCTTTTCAGTCATCTTGCCCATGTAGTATGATTTGCATGTCTCAAGTGATTCAAAATCAAGTGAGTCCAAACGATCCATCTGCATGGAGTTTCTTCATGCGTACATACCAATAGACATGGTTCGCATGTCTCAAACCTTTCAAAAAACGAGTGAGTCCAAAGGTCCATCAACATGGAGCTTCTTCATGCGTTTTATACCAATATGACTTACATGGTAGTGCCACAAGTAGGTGGTCTATCATTACTATCTTATATCTTTTGGCATGAACATGTGTATCACTACGATTGAGATTCAATAAACCATTCATTTTAGGTGCAAGACCATTGAAGGTATTATTCAAATAAACAGAGTAACCATTATTCTCCTTAAATGAATAACCGTATTGCGATAGACATAATCCAATCATGTCTATGCTCAACGCAAACACCAAATAACAATTATTTAGGTTTAACACCGATCCCGATGGTAGAGGGAGCGTGCGATGTTTGATCACATCAACCTTGGAAATACTTCCAACACATATCGTCACCTCGCCTTTAGCTAGTCTCCATTTATTCTGTAGCCTTTTATTTTGAGTTACTAACACTTAGCAACCGAACCGGTATCTATTACCATGGTGCTACTAGGAGTACTAGTAGAGTACACATTAATATAATGTATATCCAATATACTTCTGTCGACTTTGCCTGCCTTCTTATCTACCAAGTATCTAGGGTAATTCTGCTCCAGTGACCGTTCCCCTTATTACAGAAGCACTTAGTCTCAGGTTTGGGTTCAACCTTGGGTTTCTTCACTAGAGCAGCAGCTGATTTGCCTTTCATGAAGTATCCCTTCTTGCCCTTGCCCTTCTTGAAACTAGTGGTTTCACTAACCATCAACAATTGATGCTCCTTCTTGATTTCTACTTTCGCGGTGTCAAACATCACGAATATTTCAAGGATCATCATATCTATCCCTGATATGTTATAGTTCATCACGAAGCTCTAGTAGCTTGGTGGCAATGACTTTGGAGAAACATCACTATCTCATCTGGAAGATTAACTCCCACTCGATTCAAGTGATTGTTGTACCTAGACAATATGAGTACAAGCTCAACGATTGAGCTTTTCTCCCTTAGCTTGTAGGCTAAGGAACTCGTCGGAGGTCTCATACCTCTTGATGTGGGCACGAGCCTGAAATTCCAATTTCAGCCCTTGGAACATCTCATATGTTCCGCGACATTTCAAAAAATGTCTTCGACGCCACAATTCTAAACTGTTTAACATTACTGAACTATCATGTAGTCATCAAAACATGTATGTCAGATGTTCACAACATCCACAGACGACGTTCGAGGTTCAGCACACTGAGCGGTGCATTAAGGACATAAGCCTTCTACGCAGCAATGAGGACAATCCTCAGTTTACAGACCCAGTCCGCATAATTGCTACTATCAACTTTTAACTATATTTTCTCTAGGAACATATATAAACAGTAGAACTAAAGCGCGAGCTTACGACATAATTTGTAAAGACCTTTTGACTATGTTCATGGTAATTAAGTTCATCTAATCACATTATTTGATGAACTCCCACTCAGATAGACATCCCTCTAGTCATCTTAAGTGATACATGATCTGAGTCAACTAGGCCGTGTCCGATCATCACGTGAGACGGACTAGTCATCTTCGGTGAACATCTTCATGTTGATCGTATCTACTATACGACTCATGCTCGACCTTTCGGTCTCTTGTGTTCCGAGGCCATGTCTGTACATGCTAGGCTCGTCAAGTCAACCTAAGTGTTTTGCGTGTGTAAATCTGGCTTACACCCGTTGTATGTGAACGTTAGAATCTATCACACCCGATCATCACGTGGTGCTTCGAAACAACAAACTTTCGCAATGGTGCACAGTTAGGGGGAACACTTTCTTGAAATTTTAATGATGGATCATCTTATTTACTACCGTCGTTCTAAGCAAACAAGATGCATAAACATGATAAACATCACATGCAATCAAATAGTGACATGATATGGCCAATATCATTTTGCTCCTTTTGATCTCCATCTTCGGGGCTCCATGATCATCATCGTCACCGGCATGACACCATGATCTACATCATCATGATCTGCATCATCGTGTCTCCATGAAGTTGTCTCACCAACTTATTACTTCTACTACTATGGCTAACGGTTTAGCAATGAAGTAAAGTAATTACATGGCGTTATTCAGTGACACGCAGGTCATACAATAAATAAAGACAACTCCTATGGCTCCTGCCGGTTGTCATACTCATCGACATGCAAGTCATGATTCCTATTACAAGAATATGATCAATCTCATACATCACATATATTTCATTCATCACATCCTTCTTGGCCATATAACATCACACGACATATGCTGCAAAAACAAGTTAGACGTCCTCTAATTGTTGTTGCAAGTTTTTACGTGGCTGCTATAGGTTTCTAGCAAGAACGCTTCTTACCTACGCCAAAACCACATTGTGATATGCCAATTGCTATTTACCCTTCATAAGGACCCTTTTCATCGAATCCGATCCGACTAAAGTGGGAGAGACTGGCACCCGCTAGCCACCTTATGGAACAAGTGCATGTCAGTCGGTGGAGCCTGTCTCACGTAAGTGTACGTGTCAGGTCGGTCCGGGCCGCTTCATTCCACAATACCGCCGAAACAAGATAGGACTAGTAACGGTAAGCATATTGAACAAAATCAACACCCACAACAACTTGTGTTCTACTCGTGCATAGAAACTACTCATAGACCTAGCTCATGATGCCACTGTTGGGGAACGTAGCAGAAATTCAAAATTTTCTACGCATCACCAAGATCAATCTATGGAGATTATAGCAACAAGAGAGGGAGAGGATGAGTGCATATTCATACCCTTGAAGATCGCGATGCGGAAGCGTTACAAGAACGTGGATGAGGGAGTCGTACTCGCGGCGATTCAAATCGCGGAAGATCCGATCTAACGCCGAACGGACGGCGCCTCCGCGTTCAACACATGTACAGCCCGGGGATGTCTCCTCCTTATTGATCCAGCAAGGGGAGAGGAGAAGTTGAGGGAGAGCTTCGGCAGCACGACGGCGTGGTGGTGGAGCTTGCAGTTCTTCGAGAGGGCTTCACCAAGCACTACCGAGGAGGAGGTGGAGTTAGAGAGGGGGAGGGCTGCGCCAGGGGCAAGGGTGAAGCTCCCATGCACCTCCCCACTATATATAGGGGTGGAGGGGGCTGGTTTCCTGCCCTCCAAGTCCATTGGTGCATTGGCAAAGGTGGGAGGAAAGAAATCCCATCATTTCCTTCCCCACCGATTGTTATCCCCCCTTTTTAGGGATCTTGATCTTATCCCTTCGGGATATGATCTTATTCCTTCTAAGGGGGGATCTTGGTGCGCCTTGACCAGGGGTGTGGGGCCTTGCCCCCACTACCCACGTTCATGTGGGTCTCCCCATGCAGGTGGGCCCCACTCCGGAACCTTCTAGAACCTTCCCGGTACAATACCGAAAAATCCCGAACATTTTCCGGTGGCCAAAATAGGACTTCCCATATATAAATCTTTACCTCCGGACCATTCCGGAACTCCTTGTGACATCCGGGATCTCATCCGGGACTCCGAACAACATTCGGTAACTGCACACTAATTCCCATAAAACCTCTAGCGTCACCGAACCTTAAGTGTGTAGACCCTACGGGTTCGGGAATCATGCAGACATGACCGAAATAGCTCTCTGGCCAATAACCAACAGCGGGATCTGGATACCCATGTTGGCTCCCACATGTTCCACGATGATCTCATCGGATGAACCACGATGTCAAGGATTCAAGCAATCCCGTATACAATTCCCTTTGTCAATCGGTATGTTACTTGCCCGAGATTCGATCGTCGGTATCCCAATACCTCGTTCAATCTCGTTACCGGCAAGTCACTTTACTCGTTCCGTAATGCATGATCCCGTGACTAACTACTTAGTCACATTGAGCTCATTATGATGATGCATTACCGAGTGGGTCCAGAGATACCTCTCCGTCACACGGAGTGACAAATCCCAGTCTCGATTCGTGCCAACCCAACAGACACTTTCGGAGATACCCGTAGTGCACCTTTATAGCCACCCAGTTACGTTGTGACGTTTGTCACACCCAAAGCATTCCTACGGTATCCGGGAGTTGCACAATCTCATGGTCTAAGGAAATGATACTTGACATTAGAAAAGCTTTTAGCAAACGAACTACACGATCTTGTGCTATGCTTAGGATTGGGTCTTGTCCATCACATCATTCTCCTAATGATGTGATCCCGTTATCAATGACATCCAATGTCCATGGTCAGGTAACCATAACCATCTATTGATCAACGAGCTAGTCAACTAGAGGCTCACTAGGGACATGTTGTGGTCTATGTATTCACACATGTATTACGGTTTCCAGTTAATACAATTATAGCATGAACAATAGACAATTACCATGAACAAGGAAATATAATAATAACCATTTTATTATTGCCTCTAGGGCATATTTCCAACATTAATACGTTGGGCCATTTTCTTGTAAAAAAACCCGTTGGGCTGTTTTCATAGAGTTATCAAATACGTCCTATTAATGGCCCGTTATGGTCCACGAATAGTACGACCCATGATTGGCAAAATGATGATACGCCCCGTAGAAGGCCCATGGATCCTACGGCCCGTATGAGGCCCATGGATCATACGGCCCGTAGAAGGCCAGTGGATCGTACGGCCCGTAGAAGGCCCATGGACCCTACGACCCATAGAAGGCCCATGGACCCTAAGGCCCGTATAGAAGGCCAATGGATCCTACGGCCCGTATAGAAGGCCAATGGATCCTACGGCCGGAAGAAGGCCCATGGATCATACGGCCTGTAGGAGGCCCATGGTTACAACAGTTCGTGTGTTGCCATGATTATTTTGGCCTAGTTACCAAAAATAGGCTATTGTGGCCACTAGAAAAACACAGTAAAATAACTGCAGTGACTACAAGCAAACAACTAAACAAGACAATAAGGAAATAAATAAGCAAGCAATTAACGCTAGCCTATTACCGCTATTACACATATTACATCCACTGGGCATCAAAGTTCGCCACTAGTGCAAATATAGGAAACAAAACAACATATTACATACAATGGCCGTCAAAATTGGCCACCAGTGCAAATAAAGGCGGCAACAAAACAAGAGCATAACTGAAACAACTTCAGAAGAGCTCAAGAAACGCTATCCTGGGTATCCACCATGCTGGCAATAAGCTTAGCAAGCTTATTAGCTTTGTCCTGTTTGGCGCTAAAATCCTCCAACGCTTGTTGTTGCACCAGAAAGTATGCATCTGAATGCTCCAGGGACTTCCGCAGTCCTTCCGCTTCTTGTCGCAGCACAGTTGATCGATGTCTTTCAGCTTGTAGTTGAGACTAAGAAACCGAACTGATTCAGACAGTGAGTTTGAATAGCTTGTGCAAGTGGTAGTGGCCAGTAACTCGAATACTAAACCAAGACAGAACTTTGGGGTTGTCTCGCTGTCTTCAAGATAGTCTTCCTTAGCTGTTTTATCAGCTTTGTTGGAGACGAACAAGGAGGTGTCACTATCCTGAACCTTATCTGCATTACTTCCTTTACCATTGCTTAATAAGGCACTCTTCCCTAATATTCTGTCAGCATTCTAAAAGAAGAAACAAGCAGACACATAACAAGTTAGCATGTACTAGTATATGAAACTCATTTCGGTGAACCAGTTCATTAGTAAGGTGGACAGGATTAAACTACCAAGTCTTCTATTGCCAAGTACTAGTACATAATAAAAGCATCAAACAAACATATATATATATATATATATATATATATATATATATATATATATATATATATATATATATATATATATGTCCTATGGTCACTGCATTATCTTGCCAAATCAAAATAGAGATACGGTTCAAATCATATAAGTTGAAGACAAAGCAACAATGAAAGAATACAAAGCGTGAGAAACTACACGACACAACAAGATTTCAGATGGATACCATGGATCTACATGTACAACAACACTATTGGCTCTGTTGTGATGCTAGTAATGTGCATGATATGAAATTCAACTGTATACACAATTGAAATTGAAATCAACAGAGCTATTGATAAGAGCAAACCCGTTAAACAAACATGCATGAACATATCTACTGTGCCATTGGAGTTTTAATTGGATCCATGAATTTAAAAATAAGTTTGTATGAGTAAATACAGTGATACAAGAGCAAAACAATCATAGTTAAAAAAGGCGCGCCTAAGGGAGCGCTTAAGCGCACCTAGGCTCTAGGCGTTGGCAAAACGCATTGCGCATAACTACGCTTAATCTGTGCATAACTGCGCATAAGCATGCGCTTTGGTCAGTAAAGCGCAAGGCGGTGGCAAAACGCACAATTAACGCCTTGCGCTTTTTGAACTATGATAGCAATGTAATCTTAAATTAGAACAGTTATTCTTCAGGTTTAGGCACTTGTTCTACATGAATAGAGTACAATAAGACGCAAGAATATAATACTTAAAAATAGAAAAATGAGCTCATAGACCTTACCACATTCTTGGTTCGGGACTAGTACAGAACAAGGCGTTCCCAGTCATCATCCAGTAAATGTGTCTCAGGAGAACGTAAGGGAATTTGATGAGTTTCTTTGCCGGCGAAGTACGTTTTCTTCAGGTAATTCCGATACTGCCACCAAGCATTCTTGAAGATAGCAGAGGTATTAGCACAAGTTACCTCATCATGAGTTTCCAAATCGGTCCTTCTCTATAGAGAAAAATGGGAAAATTTGCTGTATTATAACCATCATGGAGGTAGGATGTATGGGACGAAGCAAGTAATTTCCATGAATAACATTACTTATACATAACTCCTGGACAAACACCTGCACACTACAACAAAATCCCCCCTATACCAATGCATTTGTACCAACGATACTGTAGGATCTGTTGTTTATCCCACCTCCCACCTCCCGCACTTAGAGCTAACCTCCTTGTCCCCAAGACTTCCGTGCTTAGAGCCAACCTCCTCTCCCTAAAATAAATCAAACCTCCCTGTACCAACACCTACCTCATCCGCTTCTCTCTCCCCCGATTCCCCTCTTTCTCATCTGACTTCCATGACGAGCCGCCGCCACCTTCGATTCTTCCTAAATCCGGCGATGTCCCGTACCGTCGCTCATGGGCCAGGCTCCCCTCAGTGCACTCGTCCTATATTCCTCCTTGGTGACATCCTCGACGCCACTACACGTGTCCCATAGTAACTCTAGTCGACACGGATCGTCGATGCAGCTCGCTCGCCTCTGTTCCAGAGGTCACTACTCCGCATCGCTGGTTCCGCCTTCCGGCTCAGGCATCGCTGCTTCCGCCTTCCGGATCAGGCATGGATCTGAAACAAGCTGTGGTGTAGGGTTATGTTCCCTTCTCTCGGTGGTGGTCGACAGTGGAGACGAGCCCGAGGGGAGAGGAGCATGTGGTGGAGCTCCGGCCGTGTTCCTCAACTACCAATTGGATCCCGCGCGTGCAGGTGGTTCTTGTGGCTCGCAAAGCCTTCGGCGGCGATGGTGCTCCCTTTGGATTTATTTTGGTGCCCGGCGTGCTTTGGTTGCCCCGCATGTGTTTGTCTGCACTTGCGTGTGTGCTTGGCTCGTGTGCATGTATGTGTGTGGTGCGTGCGTGCCTGCTGATTGAAAGTGCATGTACAACCCTATTACACTAATTGTTTGCTACTGCCACTAATTGCTATGCCGATGCTACTGATTTTGCTTCTCCTTGGTTCCTATACAGTAAACACTTGCTATCGCCGCTGGTTGCTATTGCTGCTGCCGCTGATTGCTATTGCTGTTGCTGTTGATTTTCTTACTCCTTAGTACATATACAGTAGATAGAAGATAATATGCATTCCCAAATAAAAGTAGAAGATCTGTATGTTTTAACATTCTTGCAAATTGAAACAACTACTTGTTATCTCTTCTCTAATCTTTCTCTCGATCAGATTCTCTTTTATGCTCTCCATTGCAAAAAATTACTCAATATGTACAATGCGTACAATAATAATCACAGAACCCTCTAGCTCCTTTATGATTCCATGGTTCCTTGTCCTTGCAATTGTTAGTATTATTTGTACCACCTGTATCTCATCATGTGATTTTTTTCCCTTGCAATTTTTGTGCCTGCAAGACGTTAGCTAACAGTCTTTTAGTATCTAAACAGATGCAGTAACTATGATGTTGGTATGAAAATGTCCTATAGGCCAGGTTTCGAACTGTTGACAATAGATGTGCAGATCGATAGATTGTGTTAAAATCATTAACTTGCCTGGCCTGATTGTGTAAGGAGTTAACTTGCTTTAATGGCATGCAGCTTCAGGGGCAGATGGAAATGTACAGCTTATGACATAATCGCAGAAAGTCGGGCAACCCATTCGCTTAATTGATAAACCCTCCCCTAGTTCAGGCCACTAAGGTGTCCATTTCCTTATCTCCTCCTCATGACGTAGCATTCTTATTTATTCCATATCCTTAATTTTTACACTAACTGGTCCAATGAATCTTTGTTAGTTAAGTGTGCCAATATATGTCTATTTTTTCCGGTCTTAACGACATGATAAATGATACATGATTAGGGAGCTGAGTTGTAACCAAAGATCAAATCCTCTTGGTTGTATGATATTCTACATGGGCAGCAAAGGTACATGGGTAGTGTTTGCTAAAACTGGGTAAGTACTGACATAAAATTGTTCATCCATTACTTAGGTTTGCTTTTATTCAGATTGTTAGCCATTACATAGGTAGTCCCTGATGCATTTCTTAAATATATATTCAGCTTAGTGCTAGGTTGGTCTTGAAGAATTAAATAATGCCGCATTAAATTATTTTTGTTTCCCTATAAAAACCTTGGATCCTACCTTCTCTAGAAACAAAAATCCACTACTTTTTCCTAGAGAAGCCCAAATCTAAAGAAGTGTTTCTTTTCCATGCTATTTATTCTACTGGTTGTAAGAGTCTTATTCTTGATTGAGAAATTATAATGTGACATTTTAGTTATCAGGTAACTACGAAGTTTTGTGTGATGTATATTAGTTAATGATTTTGAGCTATTGGTGTTCAGTTCCTTTCTCCTACTACTACATGGCGTTAAGTACATCATACCAAGCATGAGCAGGACGTGAGACACTAAACTAGTTAATGTTGAGACCTTTGGAAACGGAAACATCCAATTTTGTGTAGTCGATATTATTGCTTACCTACTCACCATTTAGTTGGTTGCTGAATTCATCTCATTGTTGATATAATATAATGTTTGAATAATTGTTAGTAGTTAATACATGCTGCTGGCTGTTCGTAGGGAACAGGCACACGCAATTGGCAAAGATAATCAATCTTTTAACATGTCCTCCTACTAAGTTATTTGTCAGATATACATAAGATTATGTCTTTCCCCCAACAATATTTTCTTGCACACTTTGTAATTTCTATGTGGATCCTTTTAGGTATAGTGCATAGTATGTATATTTTTAAACTTCATATTGAATTTACGCCTAAATAGTATTATGTTTTTTCTTTGTAGGTTGAGAATTTCAATACAAGATGATTACTTGGATCTTGGAGAACGTATGATGATTCTTGGTACTTGGAGGAGAAACAAGACAGTTCTTTGAATGTTTAGAAATTCGATATTTTATTTTATTTTATTTTCTAAGGAGATGATGTACCCCTATTAGATGATACTTCCATTGTACGTAATGTAACAGATGGTTCCATTGAATAAATATATCATTTTCATTTCTACTCTATCGAATTTTGCTAAAGTTCTACCTTGTACTGCCATTCAAACTACCTACTGTTACAAATGATTATATATGGAGGTTATTCTATTTTGCAAGCACAAACAGTGTTATAAATGATTATATATGGAGGTTATTCTATTTTGCAAGCACCAACGCATAGAAGCGTTGCATGAATCCGTTGTTGCTTTGCAACACATTATTTCCTTGATTACCAACGGATCTATACGTTGTAGTAGACCCTTGCTACGCCACCAACGGCAACACATATGAATCCATTGGTGTAGACCTTAGCAACGCTAATACGGACAAAGAACAACACATCTATGTGTTGCTGACGGGGGGTTCTTGTTGTAGTGGCAACTGGTATTTTCCTTCATCTTCAGCATAATATCTCCAAGATGGGAAGATACACACATATGATTTAACAACATCAAATGCGATAGATGCTAAACTATGACTAGCTGGTTGTGCTTCCTCCACAGGAATAGGCATAGTAACTGGTGGAGTTGGGGTTCGCCGTGATAGTACTGGCCCTTTGGGCACTGGAGCTGCCTTACTAACTGCTCTCGTTTGGGAGCTCTGTGGTGGAGATGGTGTTGTGTCAACAGGAACTAGGTTACTATCGGTTGGGGTTGGGGTTAGATTGGGTGAAGCTGGTTCTCTGTCCATCGCAGTAGGGGTACAATCTGCGGGAGTTTGGGTTATGTGTGGTAGGGCTGGTTCTTGTGCATGTACAACCGGGGTGCTATCTCCACCAAGAGGTAGCACTGTTTTATTTGATGACCGTGTTTTGTCTGCTAGATACTGGCATCACCCGCTCCAATTCAAATGGCTGATAAACAGGAAACATAGTTGAATGTACAAACATTGTATGAGAGACAGATGCAATAGATAGTGTGGAAAAAAGAGGGCATGAAATATTTGACATGTATATTGTTTAACTAAAACAGATAGCATGACATAATTTCACATATATGATGTCTATCTAAACTGGATAGCATAGCATAACATAATTCAAAGATATGATGAATAACTAAACAAGATCACATGACATAATTCACCTACATGTTACCTAAGTAATCAAGATCACATCATTTAATTCACATATGTGATTTATATGCTAAACAGAGGGCATTCGATATGATGTCTGAACTAAGAACATGGTGTTGAATATTGTGTATATGATGTCTAAACTATGCAATGCAAGACACCATATGCATGATATGAGCAGTATAACCGTGCCAAGTTAGAGCATACACCTCAGTGGGGGAATAGGACTGGTCATCTGTCTCTGAATCCATCTCCGAGGAGCTATCGGGACCCAACAAGAGATCTGCTTCGACGGGTAGCACTGTCTTCTCTGAATGCCTTGTTTTCACTCCAGATTTTTCCATCTCCCACCCAGATGGCTGATTCACAGGAAGAGTAGTTTAATGTACAAACATTGTCGACAAATGGAAATGTAATGAAGAAAAGGATGGGCAAGATATCATTCAAATATATGATGCCTGGTTAAACAGGATGGCATTGCACATTTCGCATATATTATGGCTGGCTAAAAGACATGAGACTGCATAATTCCCATATATGATATAGAAACTAAACAGGTGGCATTACAAAACATGTCTAAACTAAGAAGATGACATATATGATGTCAAAAGTAGGCACAACAAGGCAACATATGCATGATATGACTAACATCATCATGCTAAGGTAGAGCAAACACCTTGGGGGGTAAATAGGAGTGGTCAGTGGCATCTGAATCCGCCTCAGAATAGATATCTTCCTCTGGATTACAATCTGGAGAGGGGTGGGGAGGGTTTGCCATTGAACCCACCATGGAGCAATGTCTGCATGACATTGCATTGCCGCGCAAAACTCTTCTCTTTTTCTCTACATGTTCAGCATGACTGTGTACAATATCTGACATGCATACGAAAAAAATATGGTGAGATTATGTAAAGAGAGCATGCAGAAATTTAGAGTGATGGTAACAACCAGTGGATGGATCCAAAAATAATGATAGCAGGCTGATGATTGCTTTAGTTTAATAAAAAGACAGATGATGATTGCTTTACTATTTGTTTCCCATCCAAGATGAACAACATAGGCATACCCTAGGTGAACCAGATATTAGACAGACATACTATTCATTGTTGCCTCGATATGTGCCCCACAACTAATTTAGAACTCAAGTTTGAACATTAATTTGGACCTGACTTGGGAGTCCAAGAGCTGAACAGGATGATAAAGTAGCAGGTAATTTTAAGCAATGCATAACATAAGCAGGAACAAAAGAGTGCGACCTCTCTTGTGGACTCGTGTACTCAGGTTCATCTGCTGAGTCGATGATGGTGATGCCGTTGCGGTGGGTGTTGACGGCAGGGAAGGAGATCTGAGGCGGCGAAAGACGGTCAAGAGTCGTGATGTCTGGTTTGGTGGATGCTTCTGTCGATGAAGCAGCTCAGGTGAGGTGGACGACGTCACGACAGGAGCAGGACAAACCACGCAAAGTTCCCTTCGACACCTACCTGTAACTGAAGTAATTCTGTAAGGGCTCATTTGGCTTGCATGATTCTAAAAACGCAGGGATAGGAAAAACACCAGAATAGGATAGGAATGCACATGGTAAACAGAGCATTTGTAAACACATGATTTCTGTCAACTTGGAAGTTTGGTTTACAGGAATTGGAAGAGAAGAGGAATGCAAAGAAACATGGCCAAAATAAAGTGAAACCATATGAAAGCATGTACAGTTAGAATGTTATTCTGCCACTAATGCACTTGGTCTTGTTTTCATGCATAGGATTTTGAAAAGTAGGTCCAGGTGGATGTTTTGCTTCATTCCTTTCAACAAAATGCATGAATAATTGAATAGCAGAGTGCAATTGGAAAATTCCCTATTGCTATGTTTTTCCGTTGAACTAAAATATCCCTAATGGATCGACGTGAATGTATAGTAATAAGTGATGCAACAAGTGTACAACCTCTTTGCCATAGCCGTGTAGACCTCAGCATCATTGGGTTGGTCGCTGAAGCAGTTGAGGCAGAGGTGGCTGTTGGAGGTGTGGAGGAAGACCTGAGGAATCTGTAGACAACATCCAGGGCACTGCTCTGTTGTGATGGATCGTTCTGTCGTTGGAGCAGCTCCGGTGAGCCATAAGACATCAAGGCTGAAGCAGCACAAGACAAACATCGTCAATCTCAAGTGGGATTGTAATAGCATCTCCAATAGATGATGTAAAATAGATGTAAATTTTACATCACCAAAAACCACCTGACTACAACAGATGAGGTAAAAACTGTTGACTCTGAACTTAACTGTCGAAACTGAAATTTACTGTGGAATCTGAATGCTAATGTCGAAACTAAATGTAATGGTAGCAGAGACGCACTTGACATGTAGTTTAGGGAGGGCCTGCAGTTCATCTTCAACCTGCACCCCCCTGAGCCGCCAGCCACCACCGGCCGAACCGCCGGCCCCAGCGCCGCCTCGCCGCCCCGAAACAACTCCCCACCGCCGCCCCGGCCAGCCCTCTAGGCCCCCTGCCCCCCACCCTGAACCCTAAGATAGATAGTGGGATACCTCTCCGATGAGCACCCGTCCCCGCTGCGGGTGGTTCTTCCTTAACTCTGGCGAGCCCCCCCAACCCCTGAAAATTGACTGACCCAGAAGTCGATTCAGTCAACTGAAGTGTGGCTAAATCGGAGCAGAGCAGCAGCACGAGCGAGGGGGAGAGCAGCAGCAGTAGCAGCAGCTGGGCGAGCGAGCGATCGAGCGAGAGCCGGAGTAGCAGCAACAACGCGAGCGAGTGAGTGAGAGCCGGAGCAGCAGCAGCATATCCGGCTGGTATGGCCGCTGCAGCCGAAGGGGCCTCGCACTGGGGGAGAGCCGCCATGGAGATGTTGCCCATGGCGCCGGCTTCAAGGTAGCCGCTCCATGGGGGTGCGGGATGGAGCACCGTCGGCGCCGGGAGGTCGAGTTAAGGAGAAGGTGCGATGCGATGAGTGTACAACCTCTTTGGTGGCACTGAGTAGGCCTCGGCTTCGTCCGACGAGTCGGTGAGGATGTCGCGGTTCTGGTGGAGCAGGTTAAGGCGACGCTATGGGGATGGAACAGCCGTGATAGACGAGGCGATCGTCGGAGCAGCTCCTTGGAGGTGGAGGACGGGGTGGCTGAATCGGCGGGACGACGAGATGGACGACGGATCCTCATCCGGGGACGTCGAGTTGTTGTGGTGGACGACGTTGTCGGAGAAGAGGCTCCGGCTGGGCAGCGGTGAGGTGGCAGAAGGAGGAGGGTGGGGTTTCGCAGCTGGAGCGGAGAGGTTATGGCGGCCTGGGATTTCGAATGGCGAAAAGGGAGCGATGGGAGGGGGTGAAGCATGACTTAGGGACGCGCTTGTCCAAAATGTAGGGTGTGTTACAAAAGTACCCCCCACCGATTTGAACTAGCGGCCCTTTCGGCTCAGGGTTAGAAGGGGGATTTCACGTGTCGGGATTTGGCAGCTGGAGGGAGTTTTCGCGTGTGTTGTAATTTCGGGATAGCAAGGCGCGGGTTGTGAAGGCGCCAGTTTTGGGAGCACGATATCTGAATTTTCGGGATATGACAAGACGCGCGTTGAGTTTTAGGGACAAGCCTAACGTGTAGTAATATTGTACTTATACGTACCAAATCAATTCGCACTTCCCTCAACCAAATAGAAAACGAAAAAAAATAAAACTATTCAGACCACACAAAGAGAGAGTCTTGCCCTGTTTTACTATACAAATGCTATTCAAAGCTACTCCCTCCTTCCATCTATATAGGGCCTAATGCATTTTTTGATGCTAACTTTGACCAAATATTAGAGCAATAATATATGACATGCAACTTACACAAAGCACACCGTTAAATTCGTCTGTGAAAGGTTCTTTCAATGATATAATTTTCACATTGTGCATGTCATGTACTATTAATCTTGTCAATAGTCAAAGGCGGTCTTAAAAATCTCATTACGCCCTATATAGATGGAAGGAGGGAGTATGAATCCATGTTATGTCCAATTAATTTTTTTTGCTTGATGTATAATGCATGTAACAACCTACTCATACCAACATTTTAGTGCATTCCAAATGTCTATACTACCGCTGCAATTCAAACCAAATTTGAATTCGTTTCTCTATTTCAATAATAATCTACAATCATGATTGTTGCCAACTTCAACCATCATTTGTGTATTATCTTAATAACACACCACATGATTACTATAGAGATAGATATGAACTATGTGTACTACATGAACTCGAATTCTATTTTTTGAATGCACTTGATGTTGATTCCAAATAATAGTACATTTGATGTACTAACTATATATTCATAATATAAATCATGTTCCATACGTACACCGTGTTTATCACACAAAGTATAGTGCCTCGCCCCCTACATTATGACAAGTAATTAGACCTGAGTTGCAAAAGCCATAGATTAGCCCAAATTATAATCAATGTTGTACATTATGATATCTTCTTCAAGTATCTGTATCCACTTTTTTATAATGAATTATGATATTTGTTCGTCTTTTACACCTTCACGATCCTCTTCTATTTGTAGCTAGCTGCGCTAACTTTCTATCGTGCATGCACACGCCCGCCCCCCTATCACCCACTCTTAGCGTCCCCTACATCGCGCACGTTCATTATTTCTCTTTAGGTCGTCCACCCACGGTATGTGTAGGCCCCCGGCTCCTTCTTTCCGGCACACACCGGTCGATATACCTCTCTAGCCAAGTGTGCCTACAACAAATACATATATACTTCCCCTCTTCTCTTCTCATCGTCCATGCCCCCCTATGTCCAATACGATTCCACACATGTGCACACTCCCGCCCCTATTTTCATTGATCACATACTCGCACACTCCCCCCTCGACATGGTAGGCCTCTCGCACCACCTCCTAGCCGCACCCTCTCTCCCTGTCTGTCTCTCCGGACCTTATTTGCTTCTAACACATGCAGGCATGTATATGAACTGATCTCCCTACATATAGCCAGGTCGACTATAATTCGTTTTCACCAAGCACCAATACACTTACCTTGCTAGTTATGTCTCTCCCTTTCTCGGACACACGACGGTTGATCTTCCTATGTAGTTACGTATGCTTACCACAACCATATCTTCTCCCCTCATCATCCTTGAATACCTCCCGACCCGTCTCTCACACGCACGTGCATAGACAGACAGACATCCCCCGCCCTCTCTTATTGATATTGCACTCATACCCTCCGTTTGTCTAGCAGGCCTCTCCCACCATTTGTGAGACGCCACTCCACCACCAACCCTCCGACGCTCTACCTTTGTCTTTTTCCCAACCTTATTCCTCTTCTACACATATCCATGGATGTCGATCGATCTCCCTCAATACATAGCTAGGTCTCTCTCCTTCCCCACACATATACTAGTCAATCAGTCTCTACCCCCACCCCCCACACACCGATAGTCGAACATTGTAGGTAGGTATCCATGCCACGGAGAAAAACTGCACCTCTGCCCTCTCAAATTCCAGTAGGCCAGCCACCCTGTATCTTTGACGTGGGCAAACACAAATTCGATGGCACTCTTTATCGATCGCGCAGCCACACACTTCATCCCTGTTTTCAATTCTATCGATATCTCATGTCCATGACTCCGTTTCACACACATTGCATATGTTACGTTTTTCTGTTTGAGATATCATCAACACATTGCCTCTATTTCGCACAAACCATCTCTCTCACACCCACCCACATACGTACCTGCACCTAAAGAAGAAGTGCACGCAGGACACACATACTCACGTCTCGTTCCCGGCCGCACCCGTGCGGGTACATGGTGGAGTTCGTTTCTGTACGGAAAGGCAGCCCACGTGATAATTTGATGCGTGTAGCGGTTGTTTACTCGAAGGAGGGTCGGGTACCACGCCTAGACGGAACAAAGTTCGACTTGACGCATTAGCATTAAATAAAGTTATATATTCCTCAATGGCACGTACATAATATAAAACGATTGCCGTGGGGAAAATGGAAAAATGGGTTTGTCTCTCGTCACACCATCTCACACAAGGCGGCCGTGGCCTCTCTATCTCTCTCTCTCAGCGTTAGTCAGTGATCTGGCCGCATCCCGTCCGCCGGCGGAAAGGGAGGATGTGCATCGTCTCTCCGTTCGACAGCGTTGAGGCAGCACGTCCCGATCTGCGGTACCCGCCGTTCTCTCTGACCAAGCTCCGGCGCGGTAGGGCCTTCACCACTTGCTTGCTGCCGCAGTATGGGCAGATCCCGGCCGCCCGCGCCCTCCTAGTAACATCCCGACGACCCTCAGGTACAGCTTCCTCCGGCCTTGCTCCATTGCCCATCTTCCCACGTTGCTGCATGTGGATCTTCTTTAGTTGTTTTCTTAAATCGTATCTTGGCCGGCGTACTTTCCATCTTGCAATCTCGTCCTCAAATCATTTTGACAAACCACCATGTGCTATCTTTCCCTTATTACATGGAACATGCTTCTTTTTTGTTGGCGTATGTGTCTTCAACTCGTGTTATTGGGCAGTAATTATTTCCTTTCGACCTCCTTTTGCAAATAGGGCTATCCATTTTCACCTCGTTGCTATTGCGACCTTTTTGGTGAACTGCACAAATCACTTTTTTCTAAAGAGTGTTTTGTGCAGTTCCGCCAAAATGTCACACGGGCAACATTTTTACATTTCTATGGGTCTGCGGAAAGGGAGATTGGTTTTGCTATCCTCCTCATCCATCTCCATGCCTAATCTTCTCCAACAAGAAGTTAGTCCTAAAGAGAGATCGTAGAGGTGATCGGCTTCTATTTATGTGTGTTATGTTTCATCATCTAGTTCCACTATTATTGTAATCACACTGACTGGATATCTTTGCAAACAGGGATGGCCTGCTCGATTTTAGTGGAGCTGCACAAAATGATCGGATTGTGGTGTCCTTCATACACCTCTTTTTTGGCTACAGAGCTGGGTGAAACTAGCTGCCAAGCAATGAACATTGTGCCAAGGAAATGGAGCCATGCCTACGAACAACATCGATCAATTATATTTTTTTCTTTATTTGTACACCTTCTCACAACTTTGTCTTCAGTTGTGATGTGAATATTGGCGCTGATCTGCGAACCATTGAGATGCATTAGGCATGGTAGTTTCATTTGTATTTGATGGAATGTTGTAACGAGATAATCTCGAGGCAAGACACATGAATCCTAAGTTGAAACCTTTTCTTTCCTGCGGGAACCAAAGTTGAAACCTTCATAGCATCATAGTACAATTTCATTAAAATTATGCATACATATAAACAAATCCTGAAGGATTGATAGCAATGCCAGAAACAATTCAACTTCGTTTCGCCGACATGTTGGACATCCTTCATCCGGCCCCACCTGCCATGCAGCAATATTGAGTGCACAACACAACTTCAGGGAAAGATTCACCCCGGTCGTTGCGCCGCAGTAGTAATGACTAGTGAGCAGTCAAATCATAAAGCCCCACCTTCGCCACAGTAAGTTGCTCGGACGAAGCAACCATCATTTCTCTATTCCTTGAATCCGCTAGTACTCCCATATTCCCACAGTAATAAGTTGCTCGGGCAAATCAACCATCACTATATCCGCTCACATGTGATGACCACAGGAGCTATCCATTCAGATTGCATGTTAAAAAAATAAAGGTCGATAACTAATGCGGCAAACTTTCAAAAAAAAAACTAATGCGGCACCTCGGGCCAACGCGGCCAGATCGCATTTTGCACGAGAAATTACACACCATGTTTCGTTGACATGTGGTCCCGTTCCAACATATCAGTGAGACGACGGCGAGTCCTTTTCTACTAGTATTTCCGAACGGACGTGTAGGCCGGGGCGCCTCTTCATGTACTGTGGCAAACTGGCAACCGTCCACCGACTCTTCGCCTTTCCCTCTCGATTTGGAACTGCTGTTGCATGCTGAGGGAGTCCTGGATTATGGGGTGTCCGGATGGCCGGACTACGACCTTTGGCCGGACTCCTGGACTATGAAGATACAAGATTGAAGACTTCGTCCCGTGTCCGGATGGGACATTCCTTGGCGTGGAAGGCAAGCTTGGCGATACGGATATGTAGATCTTCTCCCATTGTAACCAACTCTGTGTAACCCTAGCCCTCTCTGGTGTCTATATAAACCGGAGGGTTTTAGCCCGTAGGACGAACAACAATCATACCGTAGGCTAGCTTCTAGGGTTTAGCCTCTCTGATCTCGTGGTAGATCTACTCTTGTACTACCCATATCATCAATATTAATCAAGCAGGAGTAGGGTTTTACCTCCATCGAGAGGGCTTGAACCTGGGTAAAAACATCGTGTCCCTTGTCTCCTGTTACCATCCACCTAGACGCATAGTTCGGGACCCCCTACCCGAGATCCGTCGGTTTTGAGACCGTCATTGATGCTTTCATTGAGAGTTCCTCTGTGTCGTCAACTTTAGGCCCGATGGCTCCTCCGATCATCAACGACGACACGGTCCAGGGTGAGACTTTTCTCACCGGACAGATCTTCGTATTCGGCGGTTTTGCACTGCGGGCCAATTCGCTTGGCCAACTGGAGCAGATCGAAAGCTACGCCCCCGGCCATCGGGTCAGATTTGGAAGTTTGAACTACATGGCTGACATCCGCGGAGACTTGACCTTCGACGGGTTCGTCCCACAGCCGAGCGCGCCGCACTGTCGCGATGGGCACGATGTAGCTCTGCCACCGAACAGTGCCCAGGAGGCCGCCCCAGTGTCCGCTCCGACCCTTAGTTCGGAGCCGACTGCGCCAATCGAGGACAGGTGGCTGGACGTCGCCTTGGGGGCGGCAATCTCCACGGCGATCGAGCCGAACACCAGCCTTGTCCTTTGCGAAGCTCATGACTCCGAGGTGCCGGACTCCTTTCCGGATTCCGAACCTCCTGCGCCCCTGCCGATCGAACCCGAGTTGGCGCCGGTCATGGAGTTCACCGTCGCGGACATCTTTCAGCACTCGCCCTTCGGCGACATCCTGAATTCACTAAAGTCTCTCTCTTTATCAGGAGAGCCCTGGCTGGACTATGGTCAGCAAGTATGGGATGTGGATGACGAAGAAGTTCAAAGCCCACCCACCACCCATTTTGTAGCCACTGTTGATGATTTAACCGACATGCTCGATTTCGACTCCGAAGACATCGACGGTATGAACGACGATGCAGGAGACGAACAGGAAGCAGCGCCTATAGGGCACTGGACAACCACCTCATCGCACGATGTATACATGGTGGACACACCTAAAAGAAGCGACGACGAGGAACAAAGGGACGCAACAAGGGATCGTTCCCTCAAAAAGCAATCAAAGCGGCGGCGTAAGCGCCGCGCCAAACCCCACCTCGATAGAGACCCGGCCAACGAGCCGGGTGAACCGGCGGACGACGAACATGCCATCGAGCAACCGTCCGAACAGGGAAATTTGGGTAAACAAACCGAACAACCCGTCCCCGGTGAAGATAATAGTCCAGACGACCTCACACCGGACAAGTTGTTGGAGTAGAAGAAGCTCCACAAAAGGCTCGTCGCCACTGCGCGTAGCCTGAAAAAGCAGAAGCGGAAGCTCAAAACAGCGGAAGATGCACTCAGAATTAGATGGGGCAAAGTACTCAACACCGCAAACAAGTACGGCGACAGTCGTCACACAAAGAGCTATCCGAAGCAGAAATTACTGCCGGACTTTGATGAGGAGGCCTTAGAGCCCCCGCAATCAAAAAAATCAAAAAGACACCCAGTCGGATAAACAACCCCATGGCCAACATAGAGCGGCAAGGGGCGCCGCACTCAAGCCGGCACGCGATCCGCGCAAGGATTCGCATCAAAAAGACGGCCCAACCAGATCTATCTATGGGCCAAGGAAGCAAGTAAGCAATGCAACACAACAAGTATCCGAACATCACGGCACACCCAAATATAGGGGTGCCGCACACCCCCTATGTTTCACCGATGAGGTGCTGGACCATGAATTTCCAGCGGGATTCAAGCCCGTAAACATAGAGGCATACGACGGAATGATAGACCCTGGAGTCTGGATTGAGGACTATATCCTCCACATACACATGGCTAGAGGAGATGACCTCCAGGCCATAAAATACTTACCCCTCAAGCTCAAAGGGCCAGCCCGGCATTGGCTTAAAAGCCTTCCCGAAAACACCATCGGAAGTTGGGAAGAGCTCGAGGATGTTTTTCGGGCAAATTTTCAAGGGACCTATGTCCGACCTCCGGATGCAGACGATCTAAGTCATATAACTCAACAACCCGGAGAGTCAGCCCGGAAACTCTGGAACAGATTTCTTACTAAAAAGAACCAGATAGTCGACTGTCCGGATGCCGAAGCCTTAGCAGCTTTCAAACACAGCGTTCGAGACGAATGGCTTGCCAGACACCTCGGCCAAGAAAAGCCAAGAACAATGGACGCATTAACAAGCCTCATGACCCGCTTTTGCGCCGGAGAGGATAGCTGGTTGGCAAGGAGCAGCACCAGCGACCCAAGTACATCCGAAGTCAGGGATGGAAACGGGAAACCACGATGTAGCAAGGACCAGCGCCGAACCAAGGGAAACAGCCTGAAGAGCACGACAGTCAACGCCGGATTCAAAAGCTCTCGGCAGAATCAGAAAAAGCTGCCCCTCAAGGATAGCAGGGATGAGCTATCTAACCTAAACAACATCTTGGACAAAACATGCCAAATCCATAGTACTCCCGGGAAGCCTGCAAACCATACCCACAGAAATTGTTGGGTCTTCAAGCAATCCGGCAAACTTAACGCCGAACACAAGGGGCTCGACATACCAAGCGAGGACGACGACGAACCCCACAAGCAGAGCACCGGAGAACAAAAGAAGTTCCCACAAGAAGTCAAAATAGTAAACTCACTCCACGTGACAAAAGGGAAATACAGAGTGGCGGCTATAGAGATACACGCCATACGACCTGTCCCAGAGGAGTCCCGCCACTGGTTGTTACAACCAATCACCTTCGACCATCAGAATTACTCTAGAAGTATCCGGAACACAGGCTGGACTGCCTTGGTATTAGATCCGATAATTGACGGACTCCACTTTACACAAGTCCTAATGGACGGCGGCAGTGATCTAAACATGCTATACCAGGACACAATCCGCAAAATGGGGTTAAACCCAACAAAAATTCGCCATGGCAACACTTCCTTTCAAGGGGTAACGCCACGCCCAGATACCCATTGTACAGGTTCTCTCCTGCTAGAAGTTATGTTCGGTTTCCCCAACAACTTCCGCCGCGAAAAGCTAACCTTTCACATCACCCCATTTACAAGTAGCTATCAAGCACTACTGGGACGCGAAGCTTTCGCCTGCTTTAATGCAATACCGCATTATGCATCCCTTACGCTTAAAATGCCCGGTCCGTGAGGCATCATCTCATTAAAGGGAAATATCGAGTGTTCCTCGAGCGCGGAATACTGTGTGGCTGCCTTGACAGCCACACACTAAACCGGCTTTACTAGTTAAAGCACCTAATCAGGTCGTTCAGACCCCGGACGTGGCTAGACGAGTCTGGCGTAAACATGCAAAGGCTTATTAGCCGCATACCCCCGTACAAGGGGCTCCGCGCGTATACAACAAGAGACAATCATGCTCAATCCTACCCATTTCCTGAATTATACTTTGTTTATTTAATATAACATAAATTTTTGCATGATTGTTTTTCAACTAAGTTCCTCTCTTTTACAGATGAGCACCGTGCTACACCCGTCCAGGATACGGCTCAACGGAGACACAGGCGCAGACGTGCAGTAGGGACCCATTCCAAGGATTCTTTTCAGATTAAGACCCTGCGTAAACCTTTTTTACTGTCTCTTGTTGATAACATCCCCCGGTTTCTTTCCTTAACCGAGGAGGAGGCTAGCGTCTTGGCATTTGGCCACGTCACAATTTTGCGCATACCTGGACACCAGGGGCTTCTTACCAAGGGCATTGTTCAGCCCGTTTTCATAAAGACGGAATACCTTAGGGAGTGTTCGGCGTCGCGAGTTTGGCCTTATATGCGTGAGACTGGTCAACCACTTGATGACCCGCCGGAATCTTTAGGATTCCTCCACATTAACGAAGGGCCATTTCCCGGTCAGGCACACACGCGCCCCGAATTCGGGTGAGCGCGGTGCCCCTAGGGGCTATATAGTAGCCCCACTGTCAAACTCCTATGGCTAAGTGAAAGTGATAAAGCATTATAGTCCGGTTGCCTAGTTCGCTGCACTATCACCTCCTTTATAGGACCAAGATGTTGGATCAAGTGTGAAAATGCGCCTTTTGCGAACACCCCCGCATTATATGCGTGGGGGCTGAAGCCGAAGACTGCCATCTTTCAGGTTATATACACATATACATTAACGGCCGCACAGGGGGTATTCTAATTCTTGAAAGCACAAGTATAAAAAGCTTTTATATTCCATCGAAACATGGTTTTACAATGTTACACGTTATTCAAACATAACATCCTTCGAGCACTGCGTCTCTATTAAATGAGCGCCATGCATAACTTCCTGAAAATAGTGCTCGGCAGGTACTCGGCTTTCGTCCGAATCTTGGGATGCAACAACACTAGCTTTCATATCCGCCCAGTATGTGTTGACATGGGCAAGAGCCATCTGTGCACCCTCTATGTACGCTGACCTCTTCATTGCATTAATATGTGGCACCACACCGAGGAACTGCTGCTCCAAGCTAAAATAACTCTTCGGCTCAGGCCTTTTCGGCCACAGATGACTCACGACATGATTCATGGCGAGTCCGGATAACCTATTCAGCTCCGCCCATGCGGCCAAATGATCGGATACTGAAAGTGGGTGCTATGGATTGTGGAACTGCGACCAAAAAAGCTTCTCCACTTCATGGTCATTTTGATCGCGGAAGTGTTCGGCCGCGTCCGCGGCACTCGCCGCCAAGTCTAGCTAAGTGTTCGCCGCACTCCACTTCCGGTCCAACAGAGCATATTTAGGATCCCCGAACTTCATCCGCAGCATATAGGGCTTTCCAGCCGTGATATCTCCGGCCTAACGCAGCTCCTCCTTCATAGCTCTCATCGCAGAGCGAGTGTCCTTGGCCTCGGTAGTGACCTTCTCTAGGTCCTTCTGTGCCACTCAATCTTCTTTTTCAAGAAGCTTGCAGCGGTCGGCAACATTCTTCAACTTTTCAGCCATCTCGGCCATTTCCTTCTTGCTTTGGCAGTGAGTAGCCTGTTCGGCTTTCAGCTCTTCAGCCACCTTTAAGGCAGCCGCATTGCTTTTCCTGGCCTGCTCCTTGGCTCGGGCAAGTTCCGCCCGAAGGTTCTCCATGGCAGGGCACCATCTGCATCAAGCACATATGTTGTAAGGTACGGGCATCAAGCTCCTCTTACCAGGTGTCTTCGGAGAAATTATATACCTTGTGCCTCGTCAAGCCGCTTGTTGACAAGTGCGATGTCGGCATCTGCCACGCCAAGTTGCCGCTTTAGCTCGGCAAATTCATCAGTCCGGCCAGCCACCGGACACTTCGCCACCTACATAGGAAAGGCGATATTATACCTGGGATTGTGATCCTTGGCGCGCCGTCCTTCTTGACAACGCACCGAGTCTCAGGGGCTACTATCTATACAGGGCGCATCTTATATATGCGGATCTGTCAAAAGGAACATCGTTTCACGTACCTCAAAACCTGTCAGTAAACTCCTGACGGCCTCGTACAACCCGCTTTCCACGGATGAAATCCTTCTAATCACCGTATCCATCAATGCACGGTGTTCTTCTGAGATGGATGCTCGCCCGAGCAGATCCTTCAGCTCCTCCGATCGCGCATCGGACGGTGCCAGACTCGTCCGTTGGCCTTCTTCGAAGGACGGACACGGAGGGCCCTGGGGGGCCATATGACTGCCTTCCGGCCCTACTGGATTCGTAGAAACCCTCCGTGATGACACCTCAGGGTCGCCCACCTGGCGAGGTGGTACGGCAGGGGGAGGCGTTCCGCTCTCCATCATCTCCGGACAAAGATCCCCTGAAGATGAGCTCTGCTGAGAAGGGCGGAGATCCGAACTACAAGGTAAAATTTTGGTTATCCTCCTCAGAAATAGAATGGGGATGTCTCTCATTTTTAAACCCCCCTTTTCTACTTACGGCTCGGTGGAGAGCTGATCCCCTTGGGGACGCAATGCGGCCGAGGCACCTCCCGGCGCCGGACCCTCTGATGAAGATTTCTTCCCCCGCCTCGAGGCCATGGCCTCCGGGTCTTCAGAGGCGGTCCTCTTTTTCCCCTGGATGGAGGAATTCTTGATTCCTCCTTCCCTGACAGCCTCCTTCGGGGAGGCGGTAGCTTCCTTGTTCCCCTTTTTGCCTTCTTCCAAAGGTGCAACCTCCAGCATCCCGGCTAACACGGGATCTAGCGTAGTCTCAGGGAGGGGAGCCGGACACCTGATTAATTTTGCTTTCGCTATCCACTCCTGTTTAAAGGACAACTCTTTTAAGGGCAATTTTATGATAAATATACGGATAGCGTGTCCGGGTATAGGGCTACTTACTTGAGTATCCGGGTGATTGCAGTTCAGACCTGCGTCCTCGGACGAGTCCGGACACATTGCTTGTGATCCGAAGAACAATTTGTACATCTCCATGGGCGTCGCGCCCGCAAAATGTTGGAGGGCTCGTGGTCCTTCCGGATTAAATTCCCACAAGCGGAGGGGGCGGCGTTTGCAGGGCAGGATGCGGGGAATCAACATAACCTGCATCACTATAGCTAGATTGATATCTCTTTCTAGGAGATCTCGAACGCGGCCCTACAACAAGGGCACGTCCTTGGACGACCCCCAGTTAAGCCCTTTATTGACCCATGATGCTAGCTGTGGCGGGGGACCCAAGCGAAAAGCAGGTGGCACCACTCATTTGGTGCCCCTGGGAGCTGTGATATAAAACCACTCTTGTTGCCACGAACCGAACTCCTCTTGAAAAGAGCCCTCGGGCCATGGAGCGTCAGCAATCTTGCTTATAACAGCACCTCCGCACTCCGCGTGCTACCCCTCGATCATCTTCGGCTCTACTTTGAAGGTTTTGAGCCACAATCCGAAGTGAGGAGTAATATGGAGGAAGGCCTCGCACACGACAATGAACGATGATATATGGAGGATGGACTCCGGAGCTAAGTCGTGGAATTCCAACCCGTAGTAAAACATGAGCCCCCTCACGAAGGGGTCAATCGGGAAGCCTAGCCCCCGAAGGAAGTGAGACGCAAACACCACGCTCTCACCGGGCTTGGGAGTGAGAATGACCTGCCCTTGGGCAGGCAGCCTGTGCAAGATTTCGCCGGTTAGATACCTGGCGTCTCTTAACTTTAGCACGTCTTCTTCCGTAATGGAGGAAGGCATCCACCGACCTTGAAGGTCGGAGCCGGACATCATCGAAGGTCCGAAGCGCCTGAATCTGGAGCTTTGGGTGTTGGAACTCAAGGCGAGAGGCGGATTTGATTGGGATTGAAAGAAAGGAGTTGAGCCTTGGTCTCTTTATAAAGAGGTTGAATACCAAGAGCCCTGCCCGTGACCGTTTGGGACTCACTTTCGATTAAAGAGACATACCAATGGCACGGTTGGGTTACCCACGCCCGTATTGATGAGAATCCCGGAATAAGGGGACACGATCTCTGCTTTGACAAGACGTGCCAAGGAAACCGCCTCGCTAACGCACTGAGGTGGGACGTAAAACGATTCAAATGAAGGCTTGGCCGTGACATGACGTCACACTGCGGAATACGTCAGCAGATTAGATTTATACAAACATTATTCTCTCTACGGTGGTATGTGGAACTTATTTTGTAGAGCCGGACACTATCCTTGTGTTCAAAATCTTCTATGAAGTATTCGGAGGAGGAACCCGCCTTGCAATGCCGAAGACAATTTGCGCGCCAGACTCGTCGTCATTGAAGCCTGGTTCAGGGGCTACTGAGGGAGTCCCGGATTAGGGGGTGTCTGGATGGCCGGACTCCCAGACTATGAAGATACAAGATTGAAGACTTCGTCCCATGTCCGGATGGGACATTCCTTGGCGTGGAAGGCAATCTTGGTGATACGGATATGTAGATCTTCTCCCATTGTAACCGACTTTGTGTAACCCTAGCCCTCTCCAGTGTCTATATAAACATGAGGGTTTTAGTCCGTAGGACGAACAACAATCATACCATAGGCTAGCTTCTAGGGTTTAGCCTCTCTGATCTCGTGGTAGATCTACTCTTGTACTACCCATATCATCAATATTAGTCAAGCAGGAGTAGGGTTTTACCTCCATCGAGAGGGCTCGAACCTGGTAAAAACATGCTGTCCCTTGTCTCCTGTTACCATCTGCCTAGACGCATAGTTCGGGACCCCCTACCCGAGATCCGCCGGTTTTGACACCGACACACGATCTTCCTCTTGCTCCTCCATTTTCCTTCAGCCCTTCAGCCTTCCTTCTGCCATTGTTCGATCGTCTTCTCCATGGAGGGAAATGACCTCGTTATTCTTGCCCCGATCTGAAAGATGATGTGGTGGAGGAACTCATTGATCGGTGCGATGTCATCACCTCGGATAGCATGGCAGGTTCGTTCAAGACCATTCTCGACTCAACTAATAACATCATTACAAGGAACCCAAGGGTCAAGGAGCGGTTTGATCTCCCCTATCTTCTTCGTCGTGACCCTGATGACTACTGGCGCGAGGACGACGGAGGCCTCGTCTTGTGCAAGTTGATGCCGCTTGATAATGATACGTATGATGTTAAGATGCCATCGCTTGAGGGCAAAGATTGGGCAGGCGCAAATGGAGATTGGGTTGTTTATATTGGGTACAACTGCGAGTGGGAACTTGTGAATGTGTACACTCGTCATCGGGTTCCACTTTGAAAAATCTCAGCAGACTGCCCAGAGGTTGAGCACACCGGTATTGTAGGCACGTTCAAATACGATCATGGCGACTGTCTTCTATGGAAGATAGCAATTTGTCGAGTTCCCAACCGCTCTTGGAATTACAAGAACTATGAACTTGTTGCTATCTTTGACAAGCTTGTTACCGTCCTTTGTGGTTCGACTCGATGGATATTGCTCAAAAATCAGTTTCTATACACGGATGTGTACTGTGATGCAATTCAATACGAGGGTCTTGTGTTTGCTTCCACCGCTCATGGCACTATTTTTGCATGGGATCCTCGTAGTTTTGGTACGTTTGTCTTCCACCGTAATTATAATTGTTTCATCCACATGCATGCGGGTTAGCAAGTTTCCCTTTACTAATTAACCTTCTTCTTGTGTTTCCAAGGTCCTATGAACATTCCATCACCTATACTTGAAAAAATTTATAACCAAGGGGGAGATGACGATGGTGATGATCACGAGCATGAGGACGAGCAGAACGTATATACTCAGTGGTGCCTGGCAACTAATTCCGATGGATCACCTCTTCTTGTCTGTATACAGCGCACTGAGTTTGTTACTACTGAGGGAGCACGTGTTGTCTCCCATGGTCGCACTCTCCGGACCTATTCCAACACCCATTGCATGGTATTCGGGATGGATACTAGTGTGCTAGCGGCAACACCTTCTCCCTGGTACAGAATTGATAGTCTTGGAGAAAACTCGCTCTTCCTTGGACAAACATATCCGATGATGGTGAAAGGCGATCCAACAGCTGTTGACACAACATTACTAGTACCATTTATGAGAAGCAATTGTGTCTATACCTCGGACATTTGGGTGGTTCCCTACCCTGGTACTGATATAGTAGGCTGCTTTAGCCTGGATGATCAGTCCTGCGTTGGTTTCGAGATTGAAGATAGATGGCCCGTCCAAGAGAATCACTTGTGGTTCAAAGCAAGCGTTTCCAACACCGAGGATTGGTTGAGTTGAAGTTCATTTCATTGCTTGTTATTTGTTGTGTGATGAAAACTTTAGTATTTATAAAGTATCCTTGTTGTCGGTGTAGGTTGATGACCTGTTGTATGTAATAAAATGATATGCATGTGATAAACTTACTAAATTTATGAATGGCTTTCGAGTCGCTTCTCTGAGTGAGTGGTGCGACGGGGCAAAAAAATATTTTCCGAATACATAATTGTACGTGCATTGCAATAGGTTATCGGATGAGGCCAATCAACAATAGTAGTACACTATTTATACTAGCTCCATATGCTTCGCGCGTCGGGCAGGTGTTTTTACTGTAGCCATATGTTAATGTGTTCGCTGTACGTAACCAGTACCTCGAATCCTCGATACTACTAGTAGGAGTACTATATAAGTAGTAGGAGTAGTAGGGTGGCATGGGCCAGAACAAGCATTCACGTCCAGGAGTACGGCACACGCCACCACCACGACATCCATCTGACACCATATTTCTTGGAGTCCGTGCTAGAGCAATCTCTTCAACCTCGTTGTTTCTCTAACTTTAGCCATCGCGCGGCGGGCGAGGTGGGGGTTTGCCGATAGTCGGTTTCCTCAACACTTGTTAGGCCAACTCCAACGCATGAACCCAAACGGACCTCCATTTTGCACGAACTCCAATGATAATTTTGACTAGAAAAGCAAGACCAAAGAAAACAAGAACCACAAGAATACATTTTACTAGAAGATATCGAACTTCCATAACTGCTCCTGTAAGTTGGATTAGTGCCTTCTCGATGCATTCATTGTTGATCTACGGAGGCTCGATCTTGCGTGCTTCTTTCTTCTTCGAGTGTAAAGAAGTAGACGTTGCTTCCTCGCATCTAGTCTCATGTCTAGCCTCTATTCTAGTAGGAGTATCAACAAGTGCACTAGTCTCATCTCTAGCCTCTATGCTAGCTAAAAGTGCTAGAACATCTACTAAATTGCGCTCTATCAATATATCGATGTACTCTTCTTCCCAATACCAAAACTTGCATCCATTCTACTCCGAGAGCACAATAAAATTTTTAAGTTAGCACAACTAGTCTAATCCAAGAGCACAACCGAAGATTTTGTTGGGTTCTTCCTCCTTTTGCCGACACGTGGGACATCCAGAATCCAGGTCGTGTCATGCAAGAAAATAGAGTGGTAGTTGAAGCCATGTGATGTGCATCTTGGGTTAAACTGTAAATAGAATCTTACTACTCTTGAGTAACTCCAAAAGCGGCCACCGAAGATCTTTATTGGATTTGTTTTTCATCACCAGCACGTCGAGGTGAAAGATGTGCAAGTTCAGTGGGTCCTCTTGTGTTTTAACTGACATGTGGGACCGCATGTGAGCAAACAGACGATGGGCTCCGCGCGTCCGCTGGCTGGCTGAGAAGAGAGATAGAGGAGGGCTGAGCATGGACTCTAGGAAATTTTTTCTACGTAACCAGCACCTCAATATTCGCGTGTGGTTGTTTCTAGAATAAAAAAAGGAGGTACCCCTACTTATGTTACTCCCACTACGCCTAGCCTAAGGTTAGTAGGTGACCTTGCGCTTGGCTCTTCGCCTCTTCCGGAAGTCGATGGTTCTACAGTAGTACTTCTGGCAATCTGACACCAAATGAACTGTTGCACGTCCACCGCTTGTAAGCAAAAGTTTCTCCTCGTGCCGCGAGCCACCATGCATGCATTGGCGAGGGAGAAGGCGTAATCAAGCTTCTCGTTGTTCTGCGAGTTGACGGGACACATCAAAGTTATTTAGTGCATACTCTCTCCAAAAAAGGGCTGACCATGTCATTGCTACCATCCCGTGCTCCGTCATTGAGTACGTGCACTATTCACGTGCCATCGAGGTGAAAAAATATTGTGTCGGTGCCATCGAAGTGCACGACTCACTTACGCACTGCTTATCTGATTATCTCCATTTTCTTGCATGACACGTGCACCTTGATGCTAGATGTCTCGCGTGTTGGGAAAAGGATGAACAAAGCTCACGTAAAAGAAAAGAGTTGAAGAGCATAGATTCCCGACGATCGAGAAGGAGCAAGGAACCTCGCGGGGGAGCGTCTGCAAGGAACCTTGCGCGTTTTCCCCTGTTTTTTGCCGACTGCCCACCTATAAACAAATAAAAGAACATGACCTTTTCGCTAACCACTAGAAACGGTACATCAGGATGCTAAGTTGAAGATGTTTTATACTCCCTATGTTCCCAAATATAAGTCTTTTTAGAGATTTCAATAAGGGACTACATACGAAACAAAATGAGTGAATCTACACTCTAAAATATGTCTACATACATCCGTATGTTGTAGTCTATTTGAAATGGCTAGAAATACTTATATTTAGGAATGGAGGGAGTAGTTTATATTGAATTATTGATAACCATGCAACAAGCCAGGCATGTACAGGCCGCATGTAGCCATGCATGTACACAAGCCAATGCACTAACTCCATCTGATCCAACTCATGCACATACGTGCACAACATGGAGCACACAACGCACGTACAAAACACGTGCATGCACACACGCTCGGCCGCAGAATGCACGTGAATAACACATGCATGCACACACACTCGGCTGCATGGAGGCGTGCGCCATCCGCGGCGACATCCGGTTCATCGTGCTACGGCGAAGCTCGCACGCAATGGCGCCTACGCATCTCTTGCAGCACCTCTTTGCCGTCGTTGCTCAACTACTAGTCGGAGACGAAGACGAGCACATCCTCGGCCTTAGAGCTAGCACCGATGCAAAAACACGCACGTTGCACGCACACGAGCATGTACGGAGTGCCTAAGACATGGTGGTGGTGCGTCCCCAGTCGCCTCTACTCCTTCTGTGCACGTTGTCTATCAAGGCGGCTGCATGCTAATGATGATGTGGGTGAGATCTTCTAGGACTCAGATGACCACGAGGAAAATTATGAGACACAAGGTGACATACACCGTCAAGGTCCACGGTCAAGGGGGTGCTAGTAAGTGCTTAGATGTGCTTAGAGCAAGTACAATAGAGTTGAGTCAGCGGGCTATAAGGAATAAACTAGTATATTTCTGCTTAGTTGGAGGAAAGAGAAGAGGAGAGAGAAGGTAAGCGGGCTCTTCGTGAAGAGCCAAGTCTAGCACGTGCTCCTAGGCACTTTGTGAGAATGAAAGGTGGGCCACATAATAAAAAAGTAGTACACTCTTTTGATCTACTATTGTACATGTTGACTATAAGATGGGCTGTAGATGACATGGCATTGGCTTATAGCCAGCAGCTGGCTATACTATTAACCATGCTCTTAGATGAGGTGCTAAGTACATTAAATGGCTTAGTAACTCAAGTATTCAATGCATAGGTGCTTAGTTTATTGGTGCCACATCACATTTTATGCCTACGTGGCATGCTTAGCAGCTATACATGGTGGAGCATTGGGAGAGGCCAAGGCTGGTCATAGTGGGGAGTAACTTATACTATAACATATTACTATGTTACTCTAAACATCTCTATAAACCGGAAAGGAGGGAGTAGTAACATAGACTAGTGTCATATGCAGAGTATGGGAGCACATGATATTTCCCCGTCCGGACCGATTCCAAGTTGGCTTCTCACCTTCTTGGCCCAACAAAAACCCCTCCCCCCTCCTGCGCGCACTTTCCGCCCGGCGCCAGCTGAGCCTGCCACTCCACATTGATGGCAAGTCAGGGTGACGCGACCTCTCACTGCTTCTACCGTTGAAGCGGCGCGCCGACCGAGGGCATCACCCGCTGCACGCCCGGCATTTCAGACTACACAATGCAGAGTAACTTTAGAGCAAGTACTACAATTAGATGACATAAGTAGGCTATAAGGATTTAAATATAGTATTTGTTCTTAGTTGAAGGAGAGACAAGAGGAGAGAGAAGAGAAGCGGATTGTAAACGTGTAGCCGGTTGTACTCCAACATACTTGGTGAGACAAAAGGTGGGGCCATTATTAATGATATAGTATTTATACTAAAGGGACTAACGGATGCCTTAATTACTCCGGGTTTTTTTCGAGACAAACCTTGGTGGGGCTATTATTGACTTTTTTGAGCTATTATTGACTTGGACGTGGGGTTTGGGGGCCAAAGGCCTACTATTATACTCGCACGACCGACCTGACATGCTCTACCCTAGCCGCCGCTGTATCATATGTTTCACACCATTCCAGATCTTAGCGCCGCCATGCAATTCTTCTCCATCCCTCCTTCCGGTGTGCACCGCGAGAAGGGACAGCAGTTCTCCGAACCCCGCCTTTCGTGATCCTGTATGGGAGAGGGGTGATCAGGTTTTTGGGGAGCACACTCCTGTGACTGCTGCCAGCAACGACTTCCTTAACGACAGCCTTCTTCCCCGACCTCGGTAACCTCTTCATCAACGACATGAGTGACAACATCAACCACATCGGTTCTGCTCCTGCTGTACAGTATGTGATTCTATCCTCCTGGTTTAGTCCGCATCACTACTTTGATGTTTGCAATTGTCGTCATGATCTATTTACTGCTGATTCGGATTAAATCTCATACTAAATTGCTCATATATTCAACAATCCAATCCAAAAACTTGATTATAGGCAATTTACTCCGAGTGGTTTTGCTGCGCTTTTGAAGCCACCTACTTTTAAGGGGGTGCAATATAAAAGGTGGCGCACAAGAGCAGTATATTGGTTTCAGATCATGTACTGCTATGACGCCACTAAGGGTAAGCTTGAGGGAGATCTTAATCCTACACAGCAGGAAGCTTTTCAGAACATGGATACCCTCTTCAAAGCCGCCCTGCTGAGTGTTCTTGACTATTCCATTATGGATTCATATATGTCGTTTGACAGCGCAAAGACATGTGGGCTGCGCTTGAGGCCACGTTTGGGCCCTCGGGCGCTGGCAACAAGTTGTACGTAATGGAGCAATTCTGTGACTACAAGATGACCGATGAGCGCTCTGTTGTTCAACAGACTCATGAGATATAGTCACTCTCTAAGGAACTTGAGTACTTTACGTGTGTGTTGCCGGACAAATTTGTTGCTGGGACCATCATTGCCAAGCTTCCACCTTCGTGGAACGATTTTGCTACTTCTCTGAAAAACAAGAGACATGAGTTTTCTATTTTGGATCTCATTAGCACTCTTGATTTTGAGGAGAAGGCGAGAGCAAAAGACACACGTGCTCGGGTCGCTGAGGGAGCTTCTAGTGCGCACATGGTACACGAGAAGAACTTCCAGCCCAACCATCCCCAAAACAACAAGAACAAATCTCAGGGGAAAGGAAAGTTTGATGCAAAGAACAAGCCGTCACATTCTACCAACTTCAAGAAGAATTCTCATAACGGGAAGGGATACAAACCTCAATTTTGGTAGCACCGCACAAAATTTATATGGCTGCATCTACCCGCTGTCAGCTAACCTCATGGTGCTCCGGGTATTCCTACATTTGTAACTAGGTACAATGACCACCGCAAGATGAAATATGCTTATTCGTACGTTGACTTGCTGAATGCAGTGCGGAACAATCCTGTCATGTGTGGAGGAGCAAACAAGCAGTGCAGCCGAAGGTGCAAATCAACCAAGGACTTATGAAATTATATATAATCTTCCTCAGGCAGGTCACTATCCCCTTCTTCCAGATGATCGTGTTTTGTCATGCCGAGCTATTGATATGTGCTACTGTTTTGCAACACCGTTTAAGTATAGCTACTGTTTTCCTATCTTTTCAGATTCAGGACAATGAATATGATTTTAGGGGAACTGCACAATATGGACTCATGTTGAGTCATCTCTATTGCCTCATGTGTTTGCTGCAAATGTGTCAGCAACAATTGCAAGATGAGGCAGCCTGCTAGCTGTGGAGTTGCCAACATGCTCAAAGTGCTCGCAACATTGAGAAGAAACAAGCATGCCTAGGAAAGTAATGCGTGCGCAGGGAGGACCTTTGCTCAGAGAAGCATCGACCAATTTTCTTTATTTCCACACCTTCTCACAGCTTTGTATTGGTTATAGTACGGCGAATCATTGAGATGCATAGACATGTTGAACTTTTGTTCTTCTGAATGTTAGTATGCATACCGTATCTTCGAAGCTTAGTTTAATGTGAGTGTCTGCATCTAGTACCGCATCCTCTAATTTGGTGGATGCACACATAGAAAATAAATCTCCTTAATTTACTCCATAACCACCCTATTAAATAGGCCTAGTAACAAACCAGGCGCATGCAGTGGCCGGCGGGCACATGCATCCTGCATGCATGGCCAGTCAGCCAAGTCCATGCGCCAGCTCCAATGCAGCAACGCAAAAGAAGAGAGCGTTTCTTGAGAAAAAGCAAGTAGTTAGTGCAGTGGGCCTTATAAACACGAACACCTCGCTCTCCCGCTTCCTTCTCCCCACCCCCAATTCCCCCCGCTCCCCAATCTTCCTCACTCGTCTAGAAAACCCCGCTCACCTTCTTCCTCACTCGTACAGAAAACACCTGCTCCTCTTCTTCCACTCCTACAGAAATCCCCAGCCCTCCTTCTTCCCCACTCGCACTGCCACTAGGCTCGTCTCTGGCTACTCTACTCAAACCCGTGAGCTCGGCGCGACGCCCACAAGGAAAATGGAGTCGGCTGGCCCCAGAGCCAAGAAGATGAGGCTCTCGCGAGCAGCGACGCCGGTTGTAGATCTCGCACCTGGTAGCGCGGGGAGAAGCGGCGAGCCCCCCCGGATCTGAGGAACCGGTAGAATCTCTGGTGGACCGCATCAGTGATCTCCCGGATGTAATCCTTGAGGAGATCATCTCGCTTCTCCCCACCAAGGATTGTTGCCGCACACAAGTCCTCTCAACTCGGTGGTGCCCACTATGGCGCACCGCGCCCCTCAATCTCGACTGTCGTCAGATATCTGTCCTTCCTGAATTTGATCTCCTCAGAGCCATCGTCTCTTCTCACCAGCAGGGCCCCGTTCAATGCCTCTGCATCCCAACACGCTACCTGCTATCCATACCCGGCAAGGTGGATGCTTGGCTGACATCCCCTGAATTCGGAAAACTCCAGCAGTTTGAGTTGTACCATTACCACAAAAGTTTCATACCACGAACACACCAAGAATTCATGCCCACACCACCGTTGTCCATCTCACGGTTTTCCTCCTCTCTCCACACCGCCACCTTCGCCCGGTGCCATCTACCAGACGATCTGGTGCAAATGCTTCGACTCCCACTGCTAAAAAAACTTACGCTTGTGGTGGTTTATCTATCGGAGGCCTCACTGCACAACATCATCCACTCCAGTTGCCCTGCCCTGGAGCACTTGCTGATTGTTCTGGGAATAGAAATCGGTATCAGTTGTCTCCAAATAAAGTCGCCTCACCTTAGAAGCATTGGAATTTGTTTTAAAGGACATTAGCTCATCATTGAAGATGCCCCTTCACTTGAAAGATTGCTCCTTCATAATTGTTATACACCTTCACAAATAACTGTCGTCTCTGCACCCAAACTGGAGACCTTGGGTGTAATTCATGACCCGTTTAATAATCACAAGGAGTTGATGTTTGGCTCCTCACTTTTTCAGGTACCGTATATTATCATCTACACATTTGTAATCATATGCTGCATTTTTCATTTGTGCGCATAAGTTTTATATCATCTTGGAGTACACTTTGGGTAGTAATATTATGTTATATGCTTAATGAAGAGTTCATCCATAGATAGCCTATCAATGCTTCTGGATTCTATCAAGATCATATATATCAGAATGTATAGTTTTGATCTGGACATAATTATTGGCTTGCTGCGATGCTTTTGATCTCTGGAGAATTTATACATAGAGGTGATGATTTAATGCACATTGAAAGCCTATATATATTGTACTAGAATTAACTGTTCAACTGTCGTTCTTTCGACATACTCTCTTTTCAGACCTTAACTGTTTTCAATCTTCATGTCTACTTAGGCAGAACCACATGGAGAAAAATATATAACCAATCGGTGGCGTAATAAGCACAGGGATTTTCTTAGTTCTCATGACATTCATTTCAGGATAATAACGATGGGATGATATGCATCCAACCAGGCAAACAAAAGCTTTGTCACATTCTTCCTGTTGAATGCGAGGTTACTATTGTCCATGGGGCTTAATTTTTACAGCAAGAGATTTCTCATGGATGGACATGTTGAACAGCAAAAAAAGAAGTTTCAGGTGGACAAATGGGCTTCTAAACGTGCTCGGCTTCTATGTACAACAAGTTGTAGTCATCCTGGAATAATTTTTTTGCACATGATGTTGATTTTATGGAAGACCGATCCATTTGTTTGTGACTGCAAAAAAGAGTGGTTGGGTTAGATGTACTGCCATGTTCAATCTGGGTCTTGTCTAAAAATATGATGAACAATTAATCCTTGGGCTTTTTGTAGCATTTGTATGCTTGAGTTGCATGTTGTTGCCCTCGTACTCCCCTCCACCTGCCACTACACTGCCGCATCTTCCACGGCTGCTATTCGTTCCCGTCTGAGGCCTCGCCATTGTTCTCCACCTTGGTTCGCTCGCTGTGCCCGCCGCCGTCTGGCGTTGTCAACATGGTCAACAACCAAGGGGAATCAGGAGATGACTGTACGTGGAGAGGCTGACAGTAGGGACCCACCAGGGTCAGTGCATTTCGCAAGCAGGTGCCTTGTTATTACAAGCCAAAAAATACTTCCTCCTGATTGTTTGACAACTAGGTCCCACGCCACTGTCAATGTAGTCAATAAACGAGAAAATTACAGAATGAGTGGATAACACCAGGGACTCGGCAGCTTGCCCAGTTGTTTTTTAGTTTTAGAGACGGAGCTCAACTGCGCGCTATGTGGGGGCTATGGCCCGTCTAGCCCACGCTTACGCTTTTATTAAGCACATGACGAGCCCAGTTGATATATTTTTTCTTTCTGAAATTGGCTAGCCCAATTCTATTTTTTGGAGAATACCAAAACCGAGGCCTACTTGCTTTTCTCACCCCTGCTGGGCTGCAAATCTTTCAAGACGAGGAGGGATGTAAGTTGTAAGAAATGGGCTTCCTCAGAAAATGGGCTATAAGTTGTATGAAATGGGCTGTAAATTTTTAAACCAAAGCCAACCGGCAATTGCATTAAAATATCCACTAAAAAAAAGACACATCCGTCACATTTTGGGCTGAACGAATTTTTTTCCTTTCATACATATGACACCTCTATGACGATAATTGTGACAAATCCCGGTATCATCATAGATGTGGTGGGCTCTAACTGAACCCGAGCGGGCCGGAGACGCAGCTGCATGACATTCTTTGGGCCGTCCATGATGGAAAAAAGTGTGGTAGAAGCGAGGAGGAGGAAAATTTCGGGCAGTTGCCGGTTACGGTGGGAGGTCGGGGACCGAGCGATGCACATTTCTCTCGTACACGTATGCGCGTGTGTGTGAGACGTTTGCTCTAACTGAACCCGAGCGAGGCGTGGGCTCTAACTGAACCCGAGCGATTGCACTGCAGGCTACGCGTTACTGAACCCGAGCGATCGATCGATGGCTGTTAATTGAACCCGATCGAGTGATTCCTTCGCTACTGCTGCTAACTGAAGCCGATCGATTGGATGAACAATGAGCGTTGCGCGGGG
>NC_041393.1:37367580-37413845 GCF_002162155.2 Triticum dicoccoides
GGCGTTGCCTCTGGATGAATAGGACCCCGTGGTGTGGAGGGCTGGATGAACAGTAGATGGTGGAGGGGTGCCCGTGGAGTGGTGGTTGAACAGGACCCTGTTGTGTGGAGGGCTGGATGAACAGTAGACGGTGAAGGGGTGGTTGAACAGTAGCCGGTGGAGTAGCGCATAGTGGAGGCTGCATGAACAGGAGCCCGTGGAGGCTGGAGGAGGTCGACGGTAGCCTGTGGAGGCTGGAGGAGGTCGATGATGGAGATGAACAGTATCCCGTGGAGTCCCGTTTTGCGGTACGCCACACCCCTGCCGATCAATAGGACCCCCGTTTCGACTGTAGCGCTCCAACACAAGTACGTTTCGTCCGTTTTGCGGTACGCCACACCCCTCCCGATCAACAGGACCCCCGTTTCGACTGTAGGAGGTCCATTTCCTCCGTTTTGCGGTACGCCACACCTAAGGATGGCAATTTTATCCATGGACATGGATACCCATGGATATCCGACCCGAATGGATAGGGTTTGGATATGCTTTTGTGTCCATGGGTGGCGCCCAAACCCGACCCGATTGCTCATGTGTAGGACATGGATATAATGTTGTACCCGTGGATATATCCAAACCCTGACCCGATAGTATGACTTATTGGGCAAAAATCTTCTATCCCTACCCCACAGTCACATGTCTCGCTGCAATTTTACACTTTGTTATCTAAAACATGCAAAAAAATTGCACAATCCCCGTCGTAACTTTTAATAGTTGACATTCAATCCCATCCATAACATACTCGAGCACCCCTTCCCTTATTTTTATCTCCTTGTTAAATGACTTGTCATTCTCATCTATTAGGAAAAAAATCCTAAATGATATTTGGTTGTTAGTGCGCGGTTATTTACCATAAGTTGATGTTTATCGTAAGTGAGACCTAGCCTGCCACGAGGTGAAGATTGGAAGAGATTATGTTAACATTTGTATTATGTCTTATTTATATGTCTCGGGAGGACCCAATGGATATCCAGTGGGTATGGATATCCGACGGGTTTGGACATGGACACAATTTTTCACCCATGGATATTTTCATGGTTGGGCAAAGACAATCTTCATGGATATGGATATGGATTAGGTATTGTTCAACCCGGTCCAAACCCGGCCCATTGCCATCCTTAGCCACACCCCTCCCGATCAACAGGACCCCGTTCCGAACGTAGGAGGTCCGTTTCCTCCATTTTGCGGTACGCCAGGCCTCGTTTCCATCGCCTGTTTCGTCCAAGCCCTCCCGATGAACACGACCACGCATTCCGTTCCGACCCAGCCGGTTGGCTCTCACGCATTCCATTGCCTCCCGATGAACACGACGCATTCCGTTGCCTCCCCATGAACACGACGCATTCCGTTGCCTCCCCATGAACATGACGACGACGTTGTTTCTTCATTCCAACCCAGCAATGTACACGAGCCCTCACCGTATGTATGTGTGAGTAGGCGTTAGAGATCCCGCCCGTATGTACACATACATGGCCATATTTTCTTTCTTGCACCCTGGCCGTTGGACGTATGTGTACATTCTACGTGCGCACCTCTACTATAACACGTGCGCGCATTTACATCCACCAGTATATATGTACGTACACGTTCGCGACTAGAATAACAATGCTACGTATGCTTTGACCAGGTGGATCCCAACTGTCAGGCACTTCCTTGCGTGCGAAGATGTAGCTGGTGGGTCCCAACAGTCAGGGGGGTGAATAGTTTTTTTGCCCGGACGCACTTCCTTGCGTGCGAAGATGTAGCCGGTGGGTCCCAGCAGTCAGGGGGGCGAATCGTTTTTTTTTGCCCGGACGCACTTCCTTGCGTGCGAAGGTGTAGCTGGTGGATCCCAACCGTCAGGGGGGCGAATCATTTTTTTTGCCCGAACGCACTTCCTTGCGTGCGAAGATGAAGCTGGTGGGTCCCAGCAGTCAGGGGGAAATGTTTTTTATGCGAAATACAATGGCCCGTCGGGTGGGTCCCAGCTGTCAGGTGGAGGAATCATTATTTTTCGCGTAATAAGGAGGCACTTCCTTGCTGCGGCCGTGGACCCAACTGTCAGCCTCTCCACGTACAGTCCACGTCCGATGGAAGTCGTTCCTTGACCATGTTGACCAGGCCGCGTCGAGAGCACCACAGCGGTGGACGACGGCGAGGCCTAGGAAGGGGACGATGCGGAGCCGGGGAAGACGCGGCAGTGGAAGCCCGCGCGGAGAGGAGTACGAGGGTTCATTGGTTTGGCTGCGGTGTGAGGCTGCCGTCGCCGTAGGGCCTGGCCAGTGGTAGGAATAGTAGGGGCGGTGAGGCCTCCGCGGCAGCACAGCCGGCCACGGGAGGCAGGAGCATGCGGCACGACCGATGCTGCTTTGGGCGGTTGGAGCAAGAAGACCAGAGGTTGAAGAAGCACTACGGCTATTGGATGGACATCGTACGGTCACTGGAGCTAGAATCATTCATATTGACTAAGTTGACAAAGCCCTCCGTCCCCGTCAACTTAGTTGGCCCACAAGTCATCCTCCCACTATGGTGGGTCCCAGCTAGCAGGGTGGTATTCATTTTTTTATGCGTAATAAGGAGTCACTTCCTTGCGTGCAAAGATATAGCTGGTGGGTCCAACATGTCAGCGGGGGGAACGTTTTTTCGCGAAATACAGAGGCCCTTCCGGTGGGTCCCAACTGTAAGGTGGAGGAAACATTATTTTGCGCGTACAGTCTATGGCCGATGGATGTCGTTCGTTGACCACGTTGACCAGGCCGCGCCGAGAGCACCATGGCAGTGGATGACGGCGAAGCCTAGGAAAGGAACGACAGGGAGCCGGGGAAGACTCGGCAATGGTTTCCCATGCGGTGGGGAGTATGAGGGTGTACTGGTCCGGCTGCCGCCGCCGGAAAATAACAGGAGGTGTGGGTGAGTAGAGGAATGGCCTGGCCAGCAATGAAGTAGGATGGGGCGGTGCGGCCTGTGCGGCAGCACAATCGGCCACGGGAGGCGGGAGCAGGCAGTCCCACTGGAGCTGGTTTGGGCGGCTGGAGCAATAAGATCAGATATTGAAGAAGCAACACGGCCATTGGATTAACATCCAACGATCACTTTTGCTAGAATCGTTTGTGGACTAAGTTGACAAAACCAAAGTACACGTCAACCTAGTAGACCCACAAGTCAGCCTCCAAATCTGTCCCAAACAACATACAGCCTGAAATTTCTAGCCAAAGTCAAATTAATTTTAAATCTAAATATACCTTAATTTAAATTCAATGAAATTTTACCCACACAAAAACAATGAAATTTAAAATATCAAAATCCGAAAGAAAATAGTATTTTGGAACTAATTGCCTGTTTGTTGTATTTTTTTCATTTTACAACCCATTTATTATTACTTATAGTCAATTTCTTATTACTTATAGCCCATTTCTTATTACTTATAGCCCATTTTCTGGGCAAAATGCATCCCTCCTCGTTGACGGTATCCTGGACTAGGGGGTACTCAATGCGTCGTCTCCCGATCAGTTGGATTGGGCCGAGGACCCCCATGGCCGTATACTCATGGGCCAGTCCGGACAGCTGCCGCATACAAGGAAAAATCCACAAGACTTGGCGATCAAGACAAGGACTCCTCCCCCACCGGCGTATTCGGCTAGGACTCGTGTTATCCTAGGCCTCTGGTGCATTATATAAACCGGGGCCAGGCTAGTCGATAGACATATACAACAACAATCATACCATAGGCTAGCTTCTAGGGTTTAGCCTCTCTGATCTCGTGATAGATCAACTCTTGTAATACCCATACCATCAATATTAATCAAGCAGGAGTAAGGTTTTACCTCCACCGAGAGGGCCCGAACCTGGGTAAAAAGATTGTGTCCCTTGTCTCCTGTTACCATTGATCCTAAGACGCACTGCTTGGGACCCCCTACCCGAGATCCGCCGGTTTTGACACCGACATTGGTGCTTTCATTGAGAGTTCCGCTGTGTGATCGGCGAAAGGATCAATGGCTCGACTGCAGGTCAACTGCGACGTCGGCTTCTTCATCACCAGCTCGACTGGTCACCTTGGCTTGACCGAGGACTGCGCCCTACCTCCGATCATCATGTTTGGATGAAGGCCTTCATCAACACCAACTCCGATCTCTATCAAGATCATGGAGGAGTCATCCATGGAGCTCGGGGGCTCAACGTCAACATTGCCCTCAGGCGGCCGTGTTGTTTTTCTGGACAGCAAACTTGTATCCGCCGCCACCGCCTCCTCGAGTGTCTCTTAAACAATTACTTCGGTGGTATTATGCGGAATTAAGTCTACAACAACCCTGCAAAAAATTCATCGAGTTCCGATGAAGGAATCTCCGGCAATCTCCCATATACCGGAGCCCTGTTGAATCTAGATGAGAATCCAGACGAGTTTAGGGCGTGGTATCCAGCATCTAGCTCGGATGTCCTTTGGAGGATCCAACCGTTGATTTGCTGCAGAATTCCCATATCTACCACCTGCCAAAAATTCAGCTCGATACGACCGTCCAAACTCCGGGAAACTTCCGATTAGTGCATCACTTTTTGGATTTGTTTTCTGCGCGAGAGCGAATCCGACCCGAATTCATCTTCTTTATGAACGAGATCTTGGACATCCTTTTTGAAGGAAGTTTACGTATGGGGTGTTGTGTTTTATTCTCAAACACATCCCAGTAGTATTAAAAGTACTCTTGCAATACGAACTTCACCGTCGCGCCGGTGTCAAACCAGCCCGACAACATCACTCCACGGCGGCCGACCTGCGTTAGTCACGTCGTCGCTTTGTTGAGCCGAGCTCAATTTCTTCGGATCATCATCTCGGCCAGCCGAACAATAGTTCGGCATCGCGAAGGATAAATCGGCACCAACATCGCCGCCCCACGGATTACACGGAGCGGGCACACCTGCATCGCCACACGATCACTTCATCAAGCCGGCATCGACCACGTCACGACCTGCATCGCTGGACCGGGGGCTTCATCATCTCTTCATCAACCTACTCCGGAGACTTCGGCGTCGCTGGCCGACCAGCTCCGTCACGTTAGCTGGACCGAGGGCTTCGCCTCGACGAGCCAACCTTTGCCAGCATCGCCATGCCGTTGCTTTATCGCCCATTAGGCGATAGGTGTGCGGATCGAGTCCCAATTTTGGGAATCACCTTTCTTCGGATTGCTACAACAAATAAGCCAGGTGCTATTAATCCTAGTATTTTTTGCTTGTTAGGGTTCATTTTTCCCAATGAACTATTACTCTGGTTTGTCCGTCATATGTACGCAGCTCTATCAAATGGTGGCCGCATTAACGACGGTCGCATGGTGGTTCGGTCAGTTTCCGTACACAGTCCGGCGAACGCCGCATCCAGAACTCGAACGGACCTGTGAATTCAGGCCTTGCCATGCCTTTACCGCATCACGCCGCCGCCCTGCATCGACATTGACTTCGGCGCCGGGCCATATTTCTTTTATTACTCACTTTGCATAAATTATTTGTTATGCAACAATTTTTTTTATTTTTTTTATTATTATTATTATCTCCGGTTTGCACTATTTTTTGTGCACAGGAAAATGTTCGAGCCGGAGTATATCCTTTGGCGTCACCTCGGCTGGACGGGGGGCTTCGTCAACACTTCATTACCCCATGCCGGGGACTTCGGCATCACCCTGCCATCCTGCATTGACCGTGCTATGTCACCACTTCGGAGTGCCGAGCTCTTTGCTCCGCCACCTCGGGACCGGCTCGGGGATGGAACCTTGTCCCGCATCAAGCTCGGACCGCGTCATCAATACCGAACACATTAACCAGCTAAGTTGTCTTCATGCTCAAAGTTTTAAATTTTTAACTTGTGTTCGGCTCGGCCAAGCATTATACTTTTTTGGAAAAAAGTTGCTTGTAAAAATTTCCTTGTCCAAACTTTGTTTGTGACGCGCAAATTCAAATACCCCGTTTACTTGGGGGCTTCCTTCATGAAGCTTTTTCCTCTTGCATATGGTTATACTTGTACGGCTTCGTTCCTTCTTCGTGTATTATGCCACAATATGCACCATATTGACTTAAGCGATTTGCAAGATGGGTTGCCTGGCTCCTGTGCTTACCCCTACGTTCCCGATTGTTCGGCTAGGGAGTAAAGGGAGCACCTCTGCGATTGTCACGATCGGGTCACCCGAGCTGGACCTCAGACTGGGTGAAGCCGAAAGCTAGCGCTCTTATTGTTTTCAATCATGGTCAACACACAACGGAACTCATGACTACAAAAAATCTATTGCACAAGTCTCATAATAACAACGAGCACCGAAGAAAGGTATCGGTGGGGGTACTATTTTCTTCGAAGATGCTTCTTACTCTTCGCAGTAATATAGCATAAGTTCCCTGAGCGCGCTTTGTCTGTTACAGCCTTACGGCCTGATTGCCTGGTTATTGGAAACACCGTCGATATTCTCGACAGATGGAGTACATAACACTTTTCGGTCCTTGACCGAAGAGGGAGAAGCCGACGGTCGGTTAAGACGCATTTAAAGTTCGGTTGAACATAGATATGATATAAGTACTTCAGTACATGCAATCATTCTTTTACCCAAGTCACTTGGGGGCTCTTAAATTTATGTGAGCCGTTTTATGATAAGTGTTTTTCTTCTTAGTCGTTGCAAAGTTTTTATTATTATTTTTCACTCCTTTTTTCGACACAAGTGTGCGGTCACTAGCCGGGGAGCCTAATTTCTCTCTCAAAGCCGCTAGAGTTTAGTTTGCTAAACTAGCCTAGTAAGAAGTACTCCGCCTTCAGGATAGGAGGTTGAAGCCGTAGGCTGGCCCGCTTGAAGTTTTCAGATAGGATGTGTCATGTTAAAGCACGACAGAAGCACCTTTTTTTCTGAAGTCCAATTTTCGGATTGGCACCGAACACTTGATCTAGTTCGGACATTAACCTTTTGAATAAGTTTTTTGGCTTTTCGAGCCCATGGCACTTTTAAACTATTTGTGTGTTTTCAGCACAAGTCTCGCAATGCAACGCCGGACACCATTAGAGATTCGGCAAAAACATTCTCGGATATTGCTATATATGCATCGGTTTCGAATTGTGTCTTCGGTCAATAGTTGGGTTGCCCGGCTCCTGCGCTTGCCTCCTATGTTCCGCTTTGTTCGGCTAGGTGTGCAAAGGGAGAACCACTGCAATTGTGCTTCCAGCCTACATGGTTAAGCACCTCAGTGGAGAAAGCCGAAAACTGACTGTCACAATAAGCGTAAACTGGTCGGCGATCCGATGACAGCGTTAAACGACGGACCATTCATAACAATGGCCAAAGTGTTTCCGGCTTGACCTCGACTGTCGCCGAACACTACCGGGGGCTATTAACTAGCCTCCCAAACTAAATCCTCGATATTTTGCTCTTACATTGGAGCTGAGGTTTCATGATCATGCTTAGCATGACAACCCAAAGAAAGGAACCGATAGTGGGACTATTTTCTTTGGAAGACATTTCTTCTGTTAAACAGTAATATAACATGTCTCTCTGCGTACCTTTGTTTATAAAACTGTATGGCCAGATTGCCTTGTTTGTTGTAAATCTTTGCCCTCATAAAGGCTTTATAAAGTAGGACAAACACTCCTCGGCTATTGGCCGAGGAGGTGGAAGCCGATGGTCGGTTAAGAAAGTATTGTACAATGCGGATCCGAGCATTAATGACGTAAAGTACTTGGATACATAGAGTCATTACACATAATTTGTGATTTTACTATGGATATCGATCCTTAATTCGGCCTCCCGTGCCCGCATTAAGGCTCGGGGCTACTGGCCTTCGGGCTTATTATTTACAAATATTAAAGGGGCACATCGATCCCCTGATCTGGTGTTGCCACCCGACCAATGTCTCGGGGGCTACTGCATTGCCTGTTCTATGCAGAAACTTTTAAGTGCAATACAGTTTCCGAGGAGATTTTGATCCTCAAGTTGGTCGACCGCACCCAACCCGAGTCTTGAGGACTGAGCACGCCGCTTTTTGTGTCCCGAAGTATTCTGCCGAGCTAGGACTTGATCCTCAGGCCGATTTTACAAATCAACCTGAGTCTCAACGGTTACTGGGATCAGCGGTCTTATGTCATCCTTCAGGTGCATCTCGGGTTTTAGACCGATACACACCTTGAAGGCTACTAGCTATATATCTCGTCAGAGATGACATCAATAAAAAATATTGACAAAAATCGGCCCACATTCAGCGAGGTGCACCACCTTGGAAGCAGTCCGGCATAAAGCTTGGGCGCTAGTGGCTGGCTCCATAGAGGGCATTTCCAGCATTAAGCTCGGTTAAACTCCTTCAAACTTCTTTGAACCAAGGTGATTTATGACACCTTGGATACAGTCCGGCGTTGGAGCTCCGATACATAGTCCGGCATTAGAGCTCGGATACAGTCCGACGTTGGAGCTCGGATACATAGTCCGGTGTTGGAGCCGGGAAGCAGTCCGACATTGGTGCTCGGTTGCAAAAGATACCTCGAATGCAGTCCCGTGTTGGAGCTCGGACGCAAGAGGACGTTGCCGCCCGGGAAAAACTTCAAACCCGAGGCATGGCAAAAAATAACAAGGCATTGATAAAGGCCGTAAACTTAAAGGGGCTCCTCGGATACCCGACGTGTAAACTCGTCGAATGCATTTCGGCGATCCTCAAGATAGAAGATTAGAAGATTTGTTGAACCAGTTTTCAAGACCGGCAACCGAAGATGAAGAACATTTCGGAAGAATCGAGGAGCGTCCCTAACTTGAAGACCGGTTCAGGGGGCTACTGACGGTGTCCTGGACTAGGGGGTACTCAACGCGTCGTCTCCCGATCAGTTGGATTGGGCCGAGGACCCCCATGGTCGTATACTCATGGGCCAGTCCGGACAGCTGCCGCATACAAGGAAGAATCCACAAGACTTGGCGATCAAGACAAGGACTCCTCCCCCACCGGCGTATTCGGCTAGGACTCTTGTTATCCTAGGCCTCTGGTGCACTATATAAACCGGGGCCAGGCTAGTCGATAGACATATACAACAACAATCATACCATAGGCTAGCTTCTAGGGTTTAGCCTCTCTGATCTCGTGGTAGATCAACTCTTGTAATACCCATACCATCAATATTAATCAAGCAGGAGTAGGGTTTTACCTCCACCGAGAGGGCCCGAACCTGGGTAAAAACATCGTGTCCCTTGTCTCCTGTTACCATTGATCCTAAGACGCACTGCTTGGGACCCCCTACCCGAGATCCGCTGGTTTTGATACCGACACTCATCTTGAAAGATTTCCGGCCCAGCAGGGCGTAGAAAAGCAAGTAGGCCTATGTTGGTTATTCTGCAAAAAACAAAATAGCTGGCTAGCCATTTTTCAGAAAGGAAAAAAACAAACTGGGCTGGTCATGTGCTAAACATATGAAATAAAAGCCTGGGCTAGACGGGCCACGGGTCCCACACAACCCAGTTGATACCCTTCTCCGTCCCGAAAAAACAAAATTACTGCGCGCGCTGCTGGGTCCCTACTGTCATCCTCACCATGTACAGTCATCTCCTTATTCCTATTGGTTGTTGACCATGTTGACAACACCAGAGGGCGGCGCCGCGGCGAGCGAACCAAGGCGGAGGACGATGGTGAGGCCTCGGACGGGAACGAAAAGGAGCCGAGGAAGATCACAGCCAGCCGTGGGAGGTGGGAGCAGGCGGTCTCGCCGGCGCTGGTTTGGCTTTGGCGGCTCGAGGAAGAAGAGACTGAAGAAACGCGACAGACATTGATGTCAATCCAACGGTCAAGGTTGGCACAATCGTTTTTTGACTAAGCGGACACCAAGTAGCATACTTTTTTATATATATGAAGAAAACTGCGAGCAAAATGCGTTCGTCTGCCGTCCTCCTCACAGGGAACGTTTGCCACATAAGTGACTAGCACCCTTGGTTTTCAACTGAGAAATCTTGGGTTCGAGTCCGAGGAACTCTCAATTTTGTCCTCCTTACTTTCTCGCAAAAAAAGGGAAAGAAAATCAAAGACTTGGGAAGGCGTACAGAACAAGCTAGTGTACCAGTAAACAGACATTGCCGAGTTTTAGAAAAAAGAAAGATGTGCTCCTGTAGCTGGTTCAAATCCAAACCTAGACTATGACTATATTCTATATATGGTGCTATGCTACTCTGCAAGTAATGAAACTGACATATCCAACGTTCGCTTCTCCTCTTCTCTACTTACTCTGCCTAGCATCAGAAGCTCTGGCCACAGCAACCATGTCCGCTGGCTACTCGTCCACCTGCTCTTCAGTAGGCAGCAACCAGATATGTACCAAGTCGCCACCCGTACCATCGCCTGTGGGTCTCATCACACCCCCGCCGGCACGCGCACCGCAGCCGATTGCTCATCGCAACCCGCTGTCGTTGGTGTGGTGCCACTGCTGCAAATCACGCATAGTCATCCGTCGCGTCTCAACCACAATCCACAACCCTGGCCAGGTCTTCTACAAATGCCCGAATCATGGGGTAATAATATGTTTAAGTGTTGTTCTGCTGCTTTCAGTTGCTAATTTTTTTAATAGTTTGGTTGATGATCTTCCAATTTGATTCATGCAGAAAAGGGAAGATTCGTGTGATTTGTATTTCTGGGAAGTTGCTGATGTGGGGGAATGCAACTACGCTGATTATTTGGTTAGCTGAGGAATCCCAATATCAGCAGGTTGGGGTGTTGGACAAGCAACTGAAGGAACAGCAGAAGAGGAAGATGCAGAGCAGAAGGTTAAAGATGCAGTTCCTCTGATCATGGCCAAGCAACAACTGCTGAACGGCCTTGACAGCAATGAGGAGATGAAAGAGCTTGTGAAGATAATGGGCAAAATCGATGTGCTCTATAGGATGATTGTCTCTTTATTTGCAGTGTATGTAGCACTCGTGATGTATTCAGTGGCTACGACATGAGCACTTTGCTGAAACTAGTAATGAATGAAACCTGTGTAGCAGGCTGCGTAGTGTTGTGAACATCTAATGATTTCTATTAACGGAAATCAGGGGGTGTCCCATTTTGCTCATATAAATAAATAAATAGCAGAGGCCCTGTCGGGTCAGCTTTGTTCTCATTCGAAGACGTTGAGCAAATTGCAGTCCAATAGCAAACTATGTCATCAAATTCAAGTTTCACAGCCAAATATGAGTACAACTACACAACAATGTCATCATGTTTTAGTTGTCATACAATCACCAAACACAAATCAGCATACATAACAAGTGATGTTCTCACAGCAAAATACTAAACAACATGTTCATCAGGTTTCAGTTGTCATAACAAACACAATTTCACATAGTAGATAAAAAAACGTCTTCTGACAGGAAAATACAACAAAAGCAATGTAATCATCATCCGTAGCAGCAGCGTCAACATCTTCGCCATGTGTATCAGTCTGAATCATAATTCCCCACGGTGTCATCTTCTTCTTCGTCCTCAACGTCCTCGAACATTGGCTTCTTCTTGATCAACTCTTGTATGTCCACAGCACGACAGGCAATCTTTTCGTCGGCGTCATTGACGTGATGGTTCTCAAAGATATTAGGAACATCTGTGTTATCTTGTACATCAGGAGCAGTGAAAGCATCATCTTGTTGTGCAACTTCATTAAACGAATTCCTCTGCTCAAACCTCTGCAATACTCTCCAGTCATCTCTACGTGCAAATGTGTCTTCCAAGAAAAATATCTGTGTTGCTTGATTTGCCAAAATAAAAGGCTCGTTGGTATGGTACGCCGCCTTGACATTGATGGATTTGAAATAATCATCAGCTCTGGGTTTTGCGATCCTGGAAAACAGGTTATACCAACGACAACACAACAGAACCACACACCGATGATCCTCGAAACTGGAGATATACTGCAACTGAACAATGTCTGTTATGTTAGCATACATTTCAGTTATCTCTTTGTCATATGTATCCGTGCTCATGATGGCACTGTTTTGTGTCTTCCTGCCTTCGTCTCGTGCAAGGGTGTTGTAGCGCACATCTCCAACAACGCAAGATTCATAATGTCTTACCCGAGTATCAGGACCCATTTCTAGTGAGTAAAGGGCATCATCAACTGCCTGCCCATCCTCCCGCAGCTTCTTAACCTATGGTTAGAAAATAGACAAGCTGATCATCTTATGTACTCAATATATTAAAAAAACTGACAGTGCACTTCAATAGCTTACATGGTTCTTGAACCATTTCGCAAATCCTACCATAACCAGTTTGTCAATGTTTCTTGGATTTTGTGGCAGTAACTCCTCTTTGTAGATGCTGCACAACATAATGATCACGTCAAACATCTAAATATATAAGAATGTGCTGCAAATTTAGTAGATTACGATGTATAAGCTGCAGTACTGCATTTACTTGATATAAGGTAGTATCTCAGGACAGTTACTCAACACATACCAAACCATTTTGTCCAAATCTTTAGGTTTGTCCTCTTGTCCACTCTTCCCTGTAACTCGAATAGAATAATCAAAAACATTGAGCCCGAGATTGTCTTCACCCACCTCTTTGCTAAGCTGATCAGCTGTTTCAATGTATTTTGAGCAGAATGTCAACGCTTCTGTAGCAATGTAGGCCTCTGTAATGGAACCCTCGGGTCTAGCTTTGTTCCTAACAGAGCCTTTGAAAGTGCCTAGCCGCCTTTCAATATGGTACATCCAGCAATACTATACTGGACCTCTAAGTAGTGCCTCATCAGGTAGATGAACAGCCAAATGCACCATCACATCAAAGAAGGCTGGAGGATATATCTTCTCAAGGTTGCATAGGATAGTTGGTATCTTGTCTCTAAGACGCTCCAAAGCATCTATCCTGATATTTCTACTGCAGAGTTCCCTGAAGAATTGTCCCAACTTTGCAACTGCTCTATATAAGTCAGGGCGGCCCAATCCTCTAAGGATAACAGGTAAAACCCTTTGAAGTAGGACGTGGCAGTCATGAGTTTTCAACCCTTGTACCTTGTTTCCATCTGCACTGACTCTCCTTTCAGGGTTGGAAGAAAATCCATGTGGGAATCTCACACGTGACAGGACCTCGCAGAATTCTTTTCTTTTTACCTTGTCCAAGACGTACACAGCTGGTGCCATATCCTGTGGTTTACCTTCATCTTGCACCTGCAAATCCTTTCTGATACCTAGGTGTGTCAAATCAATCCTAGATTTTAAGGTATCTTTCGTCTTGCCTTCAATGTTAAGAAGTGTGCCGATAATGCTGTCACATATATTTTTCTCGATGTGCATCACATCAAGATTATGCCGCAGATCCAAATCTTTCCAATACTCCAAGTCCCACAAAGTGGACCTGCGGGTAAACAATAATCTCTCTTCTACCGTGCCATGCTTCCTTTTCCTGCTACCATTACCAGGATGGTTTCCTGGTGTAATATGCCTGACCTTCTCTAATTCCACTTGCAACTCATCGGCGGTGAGCCTCTTTGGCGCATCACGGTTTTCATGCTTTGCATTGAACACATGTCTTTGGTATTTTCTAGGATGCGGCTTGTCCTTGGCAAGGAAACGATGGTGTCCAATGTAACAGATCTTGCTAAGTATTTCATATGACAGCGGATTCCTGTCACATCGAACACATGCATTGTAACCATGATTCGTTTGCCCTGACATAGTGCCCAAAGCCGGATAATCATGGATGCACCAAATTACAATAGCACGTAGAAAGAAATCAGCTGGTGGGCTGATATATAGGTCTCGAGTGAGAACACCCTTCCATAGCTGTTGAAGTTCCTCCAGAAGAGGCTCCATGAACAAATCAAAATCCTTTCCAAGACTTTTTGGACCTGGGATGAGCAAGGCCATCATGTAGTTTGATTCTTTGGTGCAGAGATTTGGAGGCATGTTGTAAGGGATAACAAGCACTGGCCACATGCTATATGTGGCGCTCTTGTGGCCAAATGGGTTAAATCCATCTGAAGCTAAGCCAAGTCTAATGTTTCTCGGGTCAATAGCAAACTCTTTGTGTTTATCATTGAAGCTTTTCCACTCACTACCCTGAGATGGATGGCTCATTACATTCTGATCTCTGTACTCCTGGTTCCTAGAATGCCACAGTACATCCTCTCTTGTTTCAGCATCATGAAACAACCTCGCAATCTTGGTGTAATTGGAAAATGTCTCAGGACATTATGAGGAATCCTCTTCACACCATCGCCATCTTTCCATCTTGATGATTTGCATTTTGGGCATTCACTTAAGTTGGCATAATCCTTCCGGAACAGAACACAATTATTCTTACAAACATGGATCATATCATATCCAATTCCAACTGCACGAAGGAAATTCTTCATTTTACTGTAGGTGTGTGGCAGCTCAAACGCATCTGGGAAAGATTTGCGGAAAGCAACCAACATCGCATCGAATGATTTGTTGGTCATCCGCTCAAATGTCTTCACCTGAAGAAAGGTGACCATAGCTGAGAATACTGACAGCTTAATTCCTGGGGTGACAGCAACGTTGCATTATTCCAACATGCAGACCCACTGTTTTTCTTCTGCAGGTGAAAGTTCACGGAATGCACGAGCATTTCATAGCATTGTTTCAATGTTGGTCAAACTCACTGGCTCCGCCACCACCACCACCTCCTCCTCTTCCACCTGAGCATAAGGCGGATCAAGATGGTGATCTGCTGCTTCCACATAGTCAATAACATTGACATTCACAGCTTTACCATGATGAACCCACCTAGTATATGTGACCGACATCCCATACAAGTGTAGATGATTTTGCACAGTTGACTGGGGTCTTGTAACCGAATTCATACAACTGCTACACGGGCAGAGCACATCTGATTTCGGACCACCGTACTCAGCTCTGATAAAGTTCATGATGTTTTCAACCCCCTCGACATATGCAGCGGAGAATCTTCGAGCAGAAGTTATCCAAGTCCTGTCCATCTGTTAGACATACAAATTAGTTCTTCTACTAGATATTAGAGGAAAAACATATATGCTTTTTTATGAAGTCCAGAAAAAAAAATACCTAGGTTGATGTCTAAAGCTATGGCAAGATATTTGGACGAGCAGATCTAAGTAACGAAATATATGTAAAGCTAATTCAGCAAACAGATTTGAGTGCTAAATTATGGCAGGCTGTTTCAGCAGTCAATGAGGCCGAGCACACAGCCATCGAACTATCGAAGGCCATCACAACAACAAAGATCGAGTATAAAATGGTGTAGAGCTATTTCAACTAACAGATTGGCTACTAGACCATGGCAATCACGTCACGATAAATATATGGCAGGATATTTTAGCAACTAATTGGCTTTGGCATGCCATCTTAGCTAAGCAGATTGAGTGCAGAACAGGGCAAGGAAGCTTCTTAAGCAGAGCACATTGACAGTAAACTACTTCGGCAAACAGTGAGATTAACAGCGTCTATCAGCTAACATTCAATGCTACACCGTAATGAACGGGGCCTCAGTCTAGAATGCGCGTACCATGGGAGAAGCTGACCGCCGTGCGTATCCACATGAACGTCGCCAGCGGTGGCGGGGCTGACCGCCATGCGCCTCCACAAGAACGTAGCCAGAGGTGGCAGCGCGGCTAGAGGACGGCAGTCTACAAGAGCGTACTATGGGAGCGAGAGGATTGCCGAACCGCGGCACCGGCGTATCGGCGCGGCAGGGAGGGCGGCTTTGGCGGAGCGAATGGAGTGGAGGGGGACAGGGGGGAGCGGGGTTTGGGGAATATTATTGGCTAGTTGGCCGAAGGGCGGTTGAATTGGATTTGGGGGGAATTTTTGGGTGGGGGGAGGATTTTCGCGCGGTGGGCGGGGAAGTTTGGCGCATGGTCGGTTTCTCCAAGTGCATTCCCACATGTCAGTGAAGAGGCAAGCCGAAGCGCATTCCATTTGCGTGAGCCGTGTGCAGGACCGAACGTGTGTGGGGTGCAATACGACCGCGACAGGAGTGTTGTGAGTGTACCGCCTTTTTTCCTTTTAAACTAGGTGCTTCGCCCCCTAAAAAAAATTGTTGCTTCGCGTGATACATCAATACTACTACTAGTAATCCAGTAATCCCGACTAAAACGGCGCGGCCGGGTCTTTTCCCGCGCGATATGCTGGGAGGTTGGCTTAGTTGTGTTTTTTAGGACGAGTAATGCTACACCTATGTAATCCCAGTTATGTAATTAACATAATGTGAAATGCGTGAGCTGTTGATTGTAGATTGGGGGAGGGAGGGGCCCACCACCATGAAAATCAGGGGAGGAGAGAGAGGCAATTTACGTTAACCCTTTCGTAGGTTCCCGTAGATGTAGAAAGATGTTAAATGCGTGAATGTGTAGTGGACGTACTATTAGAGTGCCTAAGATAATTTGTGTATGTATAGACCATATGTGTTTATTTTACTTCGCATGTTAGATTTGTCTCGGTTCAATAAAAAGCAGAGTTGGTGATGATGGTGTGCCTGTCATCCTACAATATAGGCCGTCCGATCTATATCTAACGGATAGGAAGGAAACTATGACAATTTACCCGCACTCCTCTCCACATTTGCAGATAAGGCTTTCCCTCGTTCATCCTTTTCTCCCACAAGATCTTGATCTTCCGTGCAACGCACGGGCATCTTGCTAGTACTCCTACAATATGTATATTATTGTGGAAGTTCATATACACCGGCCGAGATTAATGCAAACACGGCAGATTTTCATTACATTTCGAACTTTTATAGGACAGAAAAATAAAAGAAACCCGACCCTGAACCTATTCTACGGCAGCGACCGACGTCCTCCATCTGCGATCTCTATGTACGGGGGCGGGGTTCAAGACCCGTGAAGTGAAGGTGCGGTCTCCGGCGAGGAAGAGTAGAACACGGGATACGGACCGGCCAGTTGGCACACCATGCCCTGCCGCCTCCCATGCCCTACTCATCCTCGAAGGAGTCCCCGACCTCGGCGGTGCCGGACGTTGGACGGCAGCAAGTAGGACGCGTGGCTGACGGTGCTCCCGTCGTCAGCCGCCAGCGTGGCCACCGCTTGTGCGGTCACGTCCGCGTCCGGCTACGCCGCTATTGCGTCGCGAGAGGCGACTTGAGTGAGGGCGGCGACCTCGAGCTTCATCCCCGAAGACAAGCTCTCCCGTAGAGCGTTCGCACTTGCGGTCATGGCGGATGTGGTGCCATGTAGGAGGACGATGCACTATGGTGTGGAGGTTAGCTGGGCGTTGCCGCTTTAAGTAGCGCATTCCAGTGAGGCCAAGTGTCCGGGTGCGTCATTAAGTCGCCGGAGTTGGTTCCTCGGGCACCGAGCCTCATAACGACGACATACGAATGGACGACATGAATGTGGGCAGCTGGCGCTGGCTGGGAACGCACCGCGCGACGGCGCGAGGGACGAGGGTTTTGGTGTGCCAGGGTAGTCAGCTGCGGTCGTGGCAACATTGGAGATGCCCTTTGCTCACATGCGATCCCCGCATGTCATTGAAAAAGCAAGACGACTGGGCATGGTCTCAGGTCCAGAGGATGCAGTTGGCCGCGCTACACCACTCCGCGGACGCGTTGCGGCGCCCCGTGCATCCTCGACGAGCCGGGTGTTGGGGTGTGTTTTGGATTGTGGCCAAAGTGCACCTTACCAAAATTGTGGTCATGACCCAAAGATTGGTCTTTGTTTGGATGGTTGCCATTTTTTGGCATGCCAATGAACTCTAGCCAACTCTAGTTCATTTTTCTTGCCAATGTCGGCCAAATTATGGGCAACCAATACCTCAACCAAAATTTTGGTCATGACCCAAAGATTGGTCTTTGTTTGGATGGTTGTCATTTCTTTGGCATGCCAATGAACTCTAGCCAACTCCAGTTCATTTTTCTTGCCAATGTCGGCCAAATCATGGGCAACCAATACCTTAACCAAAATTTTGGCTACCCAATGCTTTGATGGGGCAACCATGGGCACAAACCAAATGCCACCCTCGGCACACTGAAACCGACCGTGTCTACCGACGATATGAGCGTGTCGCTCACCGCGTTCACCGTGGCCAGAGGCGGTGCTGGAGCTGCGCCCTGTTGTTGGCCCCAACGACCCACATGAACGGTTGTCGGTGGCGAGGAGGTTGTGGGCCAGCTCCTCCATTGGACTAGTCTGCGATACATCGTCCCAACGGGTGTGCCCTTCATGTCGGTTTCCCTGTTTTCCCGGCCATATTCGAGCGTCAGTGCTCCGCGTTGCGCATTAGGCCTTTCACTATGTAGGCCAAGCGAGACAACTTGTTGTTTATTTGAGCCGTTCAAGTATAATCATGTGGCGTTTTCTTATTTCTCATTCCTCTCCAACCCTCTTCTCCATCGATCATGTCGCCCTCCAGTCGAATCCATCCTCCCGCATGCCTCATTTGAACATTCCGCCAAGTATCATTCACATGTACCCACCCTAGTCCTCTTTCAGTAGATCTCCGGACCCTGAGATGAAATCGAGAGGGAACGAGTGGGGGCACGTGATACCTAAGGCAGATTCAAAATTTTGAACCGGTGATCATAGCATCCACAAATCATATATAAAGGGTATTCAATGTTCGTTTCATTTTTGAACGTAAAATATACGCCCTCCTATCCTTTCTAGTTTACATATAAGTTTTATGTGTAGTCAAAGTATCTCTACTTTGATCAAAAAGGTATCAACATTCAACAACGCCCAATCAATATTGTTAGATTTGTACGTACTCCTAGATTTGTAGTCGAGATGGTTTCCAATTTGACTATTGACAAGATTAATAGTACATGACATGTATAATGTGAAAATTATATCATTGGAAACTCCTTTCACATACGAATTTGACCATATGCTTTGTGTAAGTTGCATGTCATATATTATTACTCTAACATTTGGTCAAAGTTAGCCTCGAAAAACGCATTAGACCCTGTATGCTTTGTGTAAGTTGCATGTCATATATTATTACTCTAACATTTGTGTAAGTTGCATGTCATATATTATTACTCTAACATTTGGTCAAAGTAGTATACTGGAAGTGGATCCTCTGATGTAGGTGTCCCTGCCTTACCCTCCCTTTTGGTCACTTACTGGCGGACCCCATGCTTGCTAGGCCCCGCATGTCAGTTACTCAATGGGTTCGGCCACGTCAGGGGATCCTCATCCGTAGTATACTCCCTCTGTTTTTATTTACTCCACATAAAACAGAGGGAGTGGTGGTATAATAAATGACACGGGCGGGGGAGGGGGAGAGACGTCGGTTTGCTCTCAACTGCGGTCCCACAAGACGAAGCGCGTTCCATTCGGTGAGCGACATGGAGGGTCCAGCTTGCCGGGCTGCAACGCGAATGCGACAAGAGCGATGTACAGTCAAAACCAATTGACCGGTCGTCACCGGAACCACTATTCACACCAGAACCTTCGCTGCTCGGCCTACGCCAGCCACTGCCCTAAAACCACACCAAATCTCCAGCCCATTTCCCCACCTTTCGATCCCCTAGCCCGCATCAAGTGTCCCCTAGTTCACCGGAAAGCCATGGTGCGCCGCAAGATCACTTACTACAAGATGCTGACGCCGGAGCGCCGTGCAGAAATCGCGACAGCGGTCGGCGCCACAGACTTCCGTTCCCAAGCTCGCTTTGCGGTGGGCCAATCCCCGAGTTCTTTGGAGCCAAGCTATAAGGAGGAAGCCGATCCAATGTTCATGGCGGAGGTTGCGGCGCAGAAGGCCCCTGATGGGTATGAGACGATGGACGTCGACTTCGTGCCGGCGTCTGAGTCCACCATGGTGCAGGTGGACCAGCGGTTCAACATGGCGATACTAAAGGAGGACTAGGAGGCAGAGGCTAAACTCGACGCGGAGCGCACGCATGCCGCTGCCATCGAGGCTCTCCTGCAGTTGGAACCGGATGTCGTGGATGTGAACCGGGCGACGGAGGCTCAACTTGATATAGAGCGCGCGGATCCGCTGCCATCGAGGCCCTCCTGCAGGCGGAATCGGACGTCCTGGACTTGAACCAGGCGGTAGAGGCTCGACTTGATGCAGAGCGCGCGGATGCCGCTCTCATCGACGCCCTCCTGCAAGCGGAACTGGACGTCCTGGACTTGAACCGGGCGGTGGAGGCTCGACTCAACACGGAGCGCATGGATGCCGCTCTCATCTACACCCTCCTGCAGGCGGAACCGGACGTCCTGGACTTGAACCAGGCGGTGGAGGCTCGACTCGAAGCGGAGCACGTGGATGCCGTTGCCATCGAGGCCCTCTTGCAGGCGGAACCGGACGTCCTCGACTTGAACCGGGCTGTGCTCTCGTCCGTGCAGAGCGCCCGCACGCTCCGCTTGAACGAGTAGCTCGAGGCCGAGGACAACCACGGTGCAGAGACACACGTCGGCAGCGACGGCTAGTTCGCGCCGGCAGCCAAAGACGACGAGGCCGTCTCTTTCCGCGAGCAGTGATAGATTTTCTTTATGTTTTTGTTTTTATAGATCTTTTATTGTGTAAAAACATATATTTGTTATGCAAGTCGCCTGACTTGGGTCAGTCTACCATTTCAGGCGGTTGGATGAATATCCTACGTCTCCTAACCCTTCTTTCCTTCTTCCTCACCTCTTCTTCTTCCCCAACAGACCACCGCACGGGCCGTATGGATACTCCCCAACATGTGGTTGGATAAACATACTCTATGAACGAAAATTATGTGTCAGTGATAGGATGGCTGAGTTTGGTTTGTTCACATGCGACAACATGTGTCAGTGAGGGTGCGTTCCCTTGGTTGGGTTTGCGGCGTGCAGGAGCGACTGTGTGAGGGTGCGGTGCGACCGTGGCGTGCAGGAGCGACCGTGTGAGGGTGCGGTGCGACCGCGACAGCCGTGCGCAAGTGTACCTCCTTCTCATTTTGAAAACTTTAGGCAAGCTTGGCAAAAATGTGTGGCGAAGTTTGGCAATGCAAGGCCTAGACCCAAACAGGATAAGTACGTACGTACTAGGAGTACTAGTGTTAAAAAAGAAAGGCGGGGTTTTCCTTCACGGGATATAATCGATACAAATCCTCGTTTCACGTGTCAATTAATGCGTATTTTTTTCTCCAAAGACCAAAGAGCTAACCATCTCACTCCTCATCGCTTGATTAATGCAGTGCCATGCAAACCAACCTTCTCACTTTCGCATGCATGCATGGGATATTAATGTACTTGGTTGCTAACCCCATTAATTTTTCCTCGATTAGTGTTAGTGACCCTTTGCAAATTGTAATTTTGATATACTGGACTTGTGTACAAAAAAATGGAGGTAGTAACTATATTTGACTTCCTTCCCCATTGTGGTGACGTCGACGATATCTTTTTTTTGTGGTTTGGCGAAGAGCGTTCGACAGAGAACACCATTGAGGGATACCACGGTAAGTCATTCGCCAGTGCCGCCTGCAAGCCGAGACAACCGCCTTATTTGCATCCAGGAAGTCCTTTACTAGTACTAATAGGAGTACTAGTGCGGTGAGATGGTTTCTTGAAGAAGACGATGGAGAAGCGGAGTCAGCGAAGAGTGAAATGATGGTTGCTTCGTCCGTGCTTTTGTGATTTGACGCCTCACTGCTTTGTGATTTGTGATAGAAGGGACAGGGGAGTAGACTCTGTGCTCTATACTGTACTACATGCGTCCAAGCATGGGAGAAAGAGGAGAGACGTTGCATTTTTCTATTCCTTCAATCAATCAATCAGGGAGCTTCGGTTCCATCTTTTTGGCTTTGGCAACACTATCCACAATGGTTCCCACGATGCCAAAAGCTATTTTCACATTTGGCTACACATTGTGGATGCCCTTAACCGTACCACTTGGTTTTGCTCCTGTGTGCTATCTATACAAATCTCAATTATATTGATCTAAAAAATTATAGAATCAAGATTAGTAAAAAGGAGGTGATTTTGTCGCGTGGATGGCGGGGGAGGTTTCTTATTTGAGCAATGCTACATCCACGTAATGGTTTACGTAAAGTTACAAACTGATGTGATGTGGGACTATTTGATTGGATTAAAGGAGAGGATTGGGCCCACCCCACCTGAAAATCAGGGGGCATATATAGATTAGATGGAAAGTATACATAGCAGCTACGTAGCCCTTTGTAAGTCTAGGATTAGGCTTCTTATTTTCAGAGGACGTTGTCCTGGCGGTTTGCTAACATGCGGTCCCATGTGTCAGTGCTTTACCAAGCCGATCCGCGTCCCACATGAGGTAGAACAATGGCAGAAGAAACACGTGGTTAAGTTGAAGAAGATGAGGGAGAAGCGGATTCAGCAACGAGTGAAATGATGGTTGCTTCGTCCCTCCAACTTCTTTTTTTAGCATTATTACTTCGTCCCTCCAACTTAACTGCGGGAAAGGTGCAGCTTTGTGATTTGATTCCTCATTGCTCATTACTACGTCGGCGCCATGACTGGGGTGCTTCACCCCGGCTGCTCTGCACTGTATTCCGGTATGGCACGTGGACCCGGTAGCTTGATGTCCCACATGTCGGTGAAAGGGACTAGAAGATTTATGAAAGCGAGCGCTCCACTCTTACGATGGAGGAGTAGACGACACGACGGCCTAGTGAACTGTCACTTGTACTGTATAGTACTATAGTTTTGCTATTTCGCACGGTCCATTGATACAAACCCGATTAAACAGGAAAGGGCATGATTTTTCCCGCGCGGTAGATTATACTGGCCATACATTTCAAAAGGCAATTTTAATGTATGCAAACTGAATAATTATAAGTAACAATACAATATCTAGTAAAACTAAAAACACATAATTTATTGTGTTAGAGTGTAGTAGTAGTGCTGTATTGCATAATTGTTAGATGTAACATGCGAGAACGTGTAGAGATGTAGTTTTGGAGGGCCTACAAAGAGAAAAGCGTAATACGGTCACCGAACTTCAGAATGAGCTGATTACGGTCACTATATACGTTTTGTGGTGATTATACGGTCACTTGCTCACAGTTCAGCATCGGATTGCACTCTGTTGACCGGACAAATAGTCTGCGTGGCGCCATGTTGACTAGTTAAATTGACCACGTTCCTTGTGGGTCCCTCCTGTCAGTTCACATAGGAAAAGGTCAGATAAACAGAAATTTACGCAGGCGCGACAAGGCTCCAACCCGTGCGCGGGAATCACCTGGTTGTGTATGTGTCTGTCGGGGCCTGATGTGTGCGCATGCACGTGTAGGTTGAGCACTTGAGCGTGAGAGTGTGTGTTGGTCGTGTGGTGTACTGGTGTGTGGATGCATGCGTGCATGTGTGCGTGTGAGTGTTACGTGCGTGCGTGGCTGCGTGTGTACGTGTGAGTGTTGTGTGCGTGCGTGGTCATGTGTTTGTGTGAGTGTTGCGTGGATGCAGTTCATGTGCATGCGTGCGTGTGTGTATAATCACCACACCAGCTCATGTGTGTTAAAACAGACGGCTCAGCATACCAATACAAGGCCACCTTGTCCGCTGTGCCCGCGGTCATGACTTCGAACCACCGTCCAAATATAATTTTGTCGTTTGTTTTCATTCTTACTAGCGAGATGCCCATGCATTGCACGTAACATCAAGATGCATTTGTATGACTTGTTTATCTTGTGAGAGAAAAGGATGAACGAGGGAAGGCCTTATTTGCAAATGTAGAGAGGTGTGTGGGTACCTTTTTGCAAAATTGCCATAGTTTCTTTCCTATCCGTCAGATATAAATCGGACGGCCTATATTGCAGGATGGCAGCCACACCATCATCACCAACTCTGTTTTTTATAAGAGTGCATTTTATAAGAGTGTAGATGTAGAGTAGATACAAGTCGACAGGTGGGCACGATGGTGGTGAGATAATGTGATGCAACACTAGAGGTGCCACGTGGAGCGTTGCTACGTCTTGAGCTTGCGTTGGTTTTCCCCGAAGAGGAGAGGGTGATGCAGCAAGTGTAGCGTAAGTATTTCCCTCAGTTTTTGAGAACCAAGGTATCAATCCAGTAGGAGGCTCCTCAAAAGTCCCACGCACCTACACAAACAAACTAAGAACTCGCAACCAACATAATAAAGGGGTTGTCAATCCCTTCACGGCCACTTGCGAAAGTGAGATCTGATAGAGATAGTATGATAAGATAAATATATTTTTGGTATTTTATAATATAGATGCAAAAAGTAAAGATGCAAATAAAAGTAGATTTAAAGCAAATATGATAAGAGATAGACCCGGGCGCCATAGGTTTCACTAGAGGCTTCTCTCGAGATAGCATAAGTATTACGGTGGGTGAACAAATTATTGTCGAGCAATTGATAGAAAAGAGAATAATTATGAGATTATCTAGGCATGATCATGTATATAGGCATCACGTCCATAACAAGTAGACCGACTCCTGCCTGCATCTACTACTATTACTCCACACATCGACCGATTCCTGCCTGCATCTAGAGTATTAAGTTCACAAAGAACAGAGTAACGCATTAAGCAAGATGACATGATGTAGAGGGATAAACTCATGCAATATGATATAAACCCCATCTTTTTGTCCTCGCTGGCAACAATATAATACGTGTCTTGCAACCCTTTCTGTCACTGGGTAAGAACACCGCAAGATTGAACCCAAAGCTAAGCACTTCTCCCATGGCAAGAAAGATCAATCTAGTAGGCCAAACCAAACCGATAATTCGAAGAGACTTGCAAAGATAACTCAATCATACATAAAAGAATTCAGAGAAGATTCAAATATTATTCATAGATAAACTTGATCATAAACCCAAAATTCATCGGATCTCGACAAACACACCGCAAAAAGAGATTACATCAAATAGATCTCCCCAAGAGAGGGGGAGAACATTGTATTGAGATCCAAAAAGAGGGAAGAAGCTATCTAGCTAATAACTACGGACCCGTAGGTCTGTGGTAAACTACTCACAACTCATCGGAGGGGCAAGGATGTTGATGTAGAGGCCCTCCATGGTCGATTCCCCCTTAGGCAGAGTGCCAGCGAAGGCTCCAAGATGGGATCTCGCGGATACAGAAGGTTACGGCGGTGGTAATTGTGTTTCGTGGTGCCCCTGGATGTTTTCGGGGTACGTAGGTATATATAGGAGGAAGAAGTACGTCGGTGGCCGCCCGAGGGGCCCGTGAGACAGGGGCGCGCCCTACAGGTGGGGCACCCTCCTATCGCGTGGCCGCCTCGGCTGTTTCTTGGCTTGCACTCCAAGTCCTCCAGATCACGTTCGTTCCAAAAATCACGCTCCCGAAGGTTTCATTCCGTTTGGACTCCATTTGATATTCCTTTTCTTTGAAATACTGAAATAGGCAAAAATAAAACAGCAATACGGGCTGGGCCTCCGGTTAGTAGGTTAATCCCAAAAATGATATAAACGTGTAAAATAGAGCCCATAAACATCCAAAAGGGGTAATATAATAGCATGGAACAATCAAAAATTATAGATACGTTGGAGACGTATCAAGCATTTCCAAGATTAATTCCTGCTCGTCCTCGAGTAGGTAAATGATAAAAAGAGAATTTTTGATGTGGAATGCTACCTAGCATAATTTATAATGTAATTTTCTTTATTGTGGCATGAATGTTCAGATCCAAATGATTCAAAATAAAAGTTCATATTGACATAAGAAATAGTAACACTTCAAGCACACTAATCAAAGTAATCATGTCTTCTCAAACTGACATGGCAAAAGAAAGTTCATCCCTACAAAATCATATAGTTAGGCTATGCTTCATTTTCGTCACACAAAGATGTTCTCAACTTCTATACCCCGATGACAAGCCAAGCAATTGTTTCATACTTAAATAATCTCAAACTTTTTCAACCTTCACGCAATACATGAGCGTGAGCCATGGATATAGCACTATGGGTGGACAACAATATGATGATGGGGATTGTGTGGAGAAGACAAAAAGGAGAAAGTCTCACATTGACGAGGATAATCAACGGGCTATGGATATGCCCATCAATTGATGTCAACATGAGGAGTAGGGATTGCCATGCAACGGATGCACTAGAGCTATAAATGAATGCTCAACAAAAGAAAACTAGTGGGTGTGCATCCAACTTGCTTGCTCACGAAGACCTAGGGCATTTGAGGAAGCCCATCGTAGGAATATACAAGCCAAGTTCTATAATGAAAAATTCCCACTAGCATGAAAAAGACAACTTATGAGACTCACTAAATGAAAAACAAGGTGCTACTTTGAAGCACAAAATATGAGACTCACTACATGAAGAACAAGGTGCTACTTTGAAGCACAAGTGTGGAAAAAGAGATAGTAACATTGCCCTTTCATTTATATTTTTTTCCTTTTTTTATTTTTTTGGGCCTTTCTTTCTTTTTCTTTTGGCCTTTCTTAGATTTTTTTGGGCAATTCTCTAATAATGACGATCATCACACTTTCATTGATTACAACATATGAACTACAAGTCGAAACTAGAGCAAGATATGACTCTGTATGAATGCCTCCGACGGTGTACCGGGATGGTGCAATGAATCAAGAGTTAAATGTATGAAAAATAATGCATGGTGGCTTTGCCACAAATACGATGTCAACTACATGATCATGCAATGGCAATATGACAAAAGTAACGTATGTCATGATGGTGATAAACAGAACGGTGGAAAGTTGCATGGCAATATATCTCGGAATGGCTATGGAAATGCCATAATAGGTAGGTATGATGGCTGTTTTGAGGAAGATATAAGGAGGTTTATGTGTGATAGAGCATATCGTATCACGGGGTTTGGATGCACCGGCGAAGTTTGCACCAACTCTCAAGGTGAGAAAGGGCAATGCACGGTACCGAAGAGGCTAGCAATGGCGGAAAGGTAAAAGTGCGTATAATCCATGGACTCAACATTAGTCAAAAGAACTCATATACTTATTGCAAAAATTTAGAAGTCATCAAAAATCAAGTACTACGTGCATGCTCCTAGGGGGATAGATTGGTAGGAAAAGACCATCGCTCGTCCCCGACCGCCACTCATAAGGATGCACAAGCCAGGTACACTTCATGTTTCAAATTTGTTACACAACTTTAACCATACGTGCATGCTACGGGACTTGCTAACTTCAACACAAGCATTCTTTGAATTCATAATCACCCAACTAGCATGACTTTAATATCACTACCTCCATATCTCAAAACAATTATCAAGTATCAAATTGATCATAGCATCCAATTCACTTCCTATGATAGTTTTTATTATACCCAACTTGGGTGCTCATCATTCTAGGACCAATATAAGTGAAGCATGAGAGACTAGCAATTTCTTCAAAATTAAGACACCGCCGTGCTCTAAAAGATATAAGTGAAGCACTAGAGCAAAAACTATCAAGCTCTAAAAGATATAAGTGAAGCACATAGAGTATTCTAGCAAAATTCTAATCAAATAGGATTCTCCCAAAAGGTGTGTACAACAAGGATGATTGTGGTAAACTAAAAATCAAAGACTAATATAATACACGACGCTCCAAGCAAAACACATATCATGTAGCGAATAAAAATATAGCTCCAAGTAAAGTTACCAATGAACGAAGACGAAAGAGGGGATGCCTTCCCGGGGCATCCCCAAGCTTAGGCTTTTGTCTATCCTTGAATATCTTGGGGTTCCATGGGCATCCCCAAGCTTAGGCTCTTGCCACCCTTTATTCCATAGTCCATAAAAGCTTTACCCAAAACTTGAAAACTTCACAACACAAAACTGAACAGGAAACCTTATAAGCTCCGTTAGTGAAAGAAAACAAAACCACCACATAAGGTACTGCAATGAACTCATTCTTTATTTATTTTGGTGTTAAACCTACTGTATTCCAACTTCTCTATGGTTTATAAACTATTTTACTAGCCATGGATGCATCAAAATAAGCAAACAACACACGAAAAATAGAATCTGTCAAAAACAGAACAGTCTGTAGAAATCTGTAACTAACTCAAACTTCTGGAACTCTAAAAATCCTACCAAAATAGGAAGTACTGGAAAAAAAAATTATTGATCAGAAGCAAAAAAGAATCAATGCAAAAACACGTTTCTGTGATTTATTGAATTTTTTCTCGTGAGCACAAAGTTTCTGTTTTTCAGCAGAATCAAATCAACTATCATCATAGTTTATCCTATAGGTTCTACTTGGCAAAAACACTAATTAAAAGATAAAAACACATCTAAACAGAGAGTAGATGCAAGATTTATTACTAAACAGGAGCAAAAACAAAAAATATAAAGAAAAATTGGGTTGCCTCCCAACTAGCGCTATCGTTTAACGCCCCTAGCTAGGCATAAAAGCGAAGATAGATCTAACGAATGCCATCTTTCGCACTTGATTCATAAGTAGAGCACTTGTGATCTCTAGGGATTTCTCCCATTTTAGCAATGGCTAAATTTTTAGGTAAAAATTCAAGAAATTCATTGGTAGCAAAGGGTTCCTTAATGATAGAAAGACAATTGGGATGAACACTTATGGATTTGAGATCTGCGTCTCCCTTACTAGAAGATTCACCCTTATTTTTAGGAACATAAATAAACTTGGCGGTTTTTGTAGAAGGTTTTGGAGTGTTTTTCATGGAAGAAAATGCCGAACCTAAGTTGGTAATTATATCCTCAAGTTTACCAATTCTAGCAGAATCAAGGTCTATTTTTTCATTAACTATAGGTTCTTTCTCTTTAAGATTTTTCAAAGTAACTCCAACCCTAGACCCAAATTGAGTGACATGATTATGAATCTTTTTATCCAAATTTTCAATCAACTCAACAGTGGCAATTTTATTTTCAATAATATCAAGCTGTTGCATAACGTGTTCTAAAGTTAAAACAGTTCCGTTGACCAAAAGAGGTGGAGGGCCAAACAAATCCAACATGGCATTATAAGCACCAAACGTATGGCTACTCATGAAATCACCTCCGGTAGCAATATCAAGAACACATCTATTCCAAGGAGTAATGCCTACATAAAAATTGCGGAGAAGAACGGAAGTGGAAAGCTTCCTAGAAGATTTATATTGAGCATTGCAAATTCTATGCCAAGCATCTTTTAAATTTTCTCCCTCCTTTTGCTTAAAGTGAAGAACTTCAAACTCGGGAGACATGGGAGCGGATAAGGAACTAGCCATAATGACGAAGTGAACGAGCAAACACACGGGCAAACGGAAAAAGGCAAGCGAAAAGAGAGGAGGAGATTGGGAAAGAGAGGGCGAATAAAACGGCAAGGGTGAAGTGGGGGAGAGGAAAACGAGAGGCAAATGGCAAATAATGTAAATGCGAGGGAGATGGGTTTGTGATGGGTACTTGGTATGTCTTGATTTGAGCGAAGACCTCCCCGGGAACGGCGCCAGAAATCCTAATTGCTACGTCTTGAGCTTGCGTTGGTTTTCCCCGAAGAAGAGAGGGTGATGCAGCAAGTGTAGCGTAAGTATTTCCCTCAGTTTTTGAGAACCAAGGTATCAATCCAGTAGGAGGCTCCTCAAAAGTCCCACGCACCTACACAAACAAACTGAGAACTCGCAACCAACGCAATAAAGGAGTTGTCAATCCCTTCAGGGCCACTTGCGAAAGTGAGATCTGATAGAGATAGTATGATAAGATAAATATACTTTTGGTATTTTATAATATAGATGCAAAAAGTAAAGATGCAAATAAAAGTAGATTGAAAGCAAATATGATAAGAGATAGACCGGGGGGCCATAGGTTTCACTAGAGGCTTCTCTTGAGATAGCATAAGTATTACGATGGGTGAACAAATTATTGTCGAGCAATTGATAGAAAAGCGAATAATTATGAGATTATCTAGGCATGATCATGTATATAGGCATCACGTCCATAACAAGTAGACTGACTCATGCCCGCATCTACTACTATTACTCCACACATCGACCGACTCCTGCCTGCATCTAGAGTATTAAGTTCACAAAGAACAGAGTAACACATTAAGCAAGATGACATGATGTAGAGGGATAAACTCATGCAATATGATATAAACCCCATCTTTTTATCCTCGATGGCAACAATACAATACGTGTCTTGCAACCCTTTCTGTCACTGGGTAAGAACACCGCAAGATTGAACCCAAAGCTAAGCACTTCTCCCATGGCAAGAAAGATCAATCTAGTAGGACAAACCAAACCGATAATTCGAAGAGACTTGCAAAGATAACTCAATCATACATAAAAGAATTCAGAGAAGATTCTAATGTTATTCATAGATAAACTTGATCATAAACCCAAAATTCATCGGATCTCGACAAACACACCGCAAAAAGAGATTACATCAAATAGATCTCCACAAGAGAGGGGGAGAACATTGTATTGAGATCCAAAAAGAGAGAGAAGAAGCCATCTAGCTATTAACTATGGACCCGTAGGTCTGTGGTAAACTACTCACAACTCATCGGTGGGGCAAGGATGTTGATGTAGAGGCCCTCCGTGGTTGATTCCCCCTCCGGCAGAGTGCCAGCAAAGGCTCCAAGATGGGATCTCGCGGATACAGAAGGTTACGGCGGTGGAAATTGTGTTTCGTGGTGCCCCTGGATGTTTTTGGGGTATGTAGGTATATATAGGAGGAAGAAGTACGTCGGTGGCCGCCCGAGGGGCCCACGAGACAGGGGGCGCGCCCTACAGGGGGGGCGCGCCCTACAGGGGGAGCGCGCCCTCCTATATCGTGGCCGCCTCGGCTGCTTCTTGGCTTGCACTCCAAGTCCTCCGGATCACGTTCGTTCCAAAAATCACGCTCCCGAAGGTTTCATTCCGTTTGGACTCCGTTTGATATTCCTTTTCTTCGAAATACTGAAATAGGAAAAAAAACAGCAATACGGGTTGGGCCTCCGGTTAGTAGGTTAGTCCCAAAAATGATATAAACGTGTAAAATAAAGCCCATAAACATCCAAAAGGGGTAATATAATAGCATGGAACAATCAAAAATTATAGATGCGTTGGATACGTATCAAGCGTTTAACTGGTCAACTAGTCAGGTCATGAGCAAATACAGAGTTGTACGGTGAGCCCGTGACTGTATAATAACCACTAAAAGTAAATGGTGACCGTAATGAGTGGATTCTGAAGTCCAATGTACGTATCGTGCTTTCGCTTCAAATACAATGATCGTCATTGCATATATCATGAGAGAAAGATGAAACATGCGTGAATTTTCTGGGGGCTTACTTTTAGAGGACCTGGAGATAGTTTTGTGTGCATACGTGAAAGGGGCGTACTGGGGGGGTATGCGATGGAGAGAGAGAGATGCTCTTCGTTTCTCTTTATTACGACTAACTTTGTATATAGTATAAAAATATACAAATTCACAGTGCGGAATAAATATCATTGTGGGCACCATGCAATGCAAATTAGCGTTCGTACTCCTCCATGTAACTTTGTAATGTTGTAATGTTGTATGCGAAATAAACATGAAGAGAGGGCTTTTTAGATCAATGGGGTACGTGATGTAACATGTGTGAATGTGTAGTTGATGCATTTGGCGGGTCCTATTGAGGTATGTGTGTGTATTACGTATTCAAGAGAGGCATGGATAGAGGGGTCGACGGGGGGGCGTGGGAGAGATAGCACGAGAAATGATAGTGGTCTAGAGAGAGAGAGACGAATATGACGTCACGACGAGAGATTCCATTCCCTTGAGTGTGTATATGCAAGGGGGGAGGGAATAGAGGCACCAGGAGAATTTTTGTGTGTGTGTGGTGTTTGTGTTGGTATGTGTGGGTGTGAGAAGATAATGAGACGCGAGGGCAGAGGGTGTGTCACCGCGTGAGGTCCGGTGGGTCGAGGTGAGGCCCTTTGTTCGGTTCCGTCCTGCGCCACATTGGTCGGCCCGTGACGCATTTAGGAAGACCCATGGATGACTAGTCGTACAAGACAAAGATAGCAGAATTGTGAAGGACTCTGTGTCCACTGGCAAAGCCGGCTAGGATTTGTAACCCTAGGTTCTCGGACTAAGGTAACCCCTTTATCTCTGATATTACTATTCATCCAACCTAACTTTAAGGGGCATCCTACAGAATGCTCTGCTAGAATCATACTCGTCGATTAGGAAGAGAGGTGTGAGACAATGCGTGAGAGACAGGCGTAAAGATAATGTGCGTACATGAGACGCGTAGGCAGGTCCATGTATATAGAAAGGGTCGATGAGGATTGTGCGTGTGTATGTTTGCGAGAGGAAGAGTGCTTGTGATAAAGGTTAGTGAAAACAGTTGTAAATGGTTACGAGAGGGAGGGAGGGTTATATCTAGAGCATGTGTGCGAGAAAGACACCTCAGGAGAGAGTGTGTGAGCATGTGTGAGAGTCTACCGATGAAGAGTGAAACTACACGTAAAAGACTGCTCTACACATTGATTAAAGATATAACTTGTATCCAAATATTAGGATCGGATCATGATATTTGCAATTCGTGTAAGGAGCGGTCATTGATCCATCAGACATCTAGATTCTATCGAATTTGAGCATGTCTATGTTATTATTCTATTCGACACAATTGATCCACATAGTTAGTACTTTGAACTCCAGACAATGCATCGCTTTAGCAATCGAATATAAACGTGAGTATAGTTCATGTTGTGTGTGTAAAGTACATTATACAAACGAAAGTTACACAATGGACATTATAAATAGCTACCTACGAACTAGCATACATTTGAATTCAACTTAAGGTGGTTTAAAAAATCGAATTCAACATGAAGTCCATTCAATTATTTGAATTTGATATCATGGCATTTGTAAACCATACCTAAATTATGGGGCACCAATCTTTCCTCTGATTTTGTACATAATAGCATATGTAGTCGTATACAAAATAGATTCAAATTTAGCTCCTCCATTCCAAAATAATCGTAGTTATAGGATTTTCAAGTGTCAAAATTTCAAAAGAAGCGGATAATTTAGTGAGGTTTTCAAACATACAAGGTCAAATATAACGTTGTCTATTTAGGTCAATCCTTATAGTTCAAGAGTACTCTAAACGTGAATGCTTGTGTTTCAAAATTTCGAACGAAGCGCCAAAAGAGCCTCTACTCGCCCGAAACCGCGTGAGACCAATGTTTGATAGTACAAGGAAATTACTTTTCTAATAACTCCGACCCGTGAAACCTACCGGCCCGACGTCCAAAGGTCTAAACCAGGGTAGGTTTGCAGCTTCATCTAGACGCCACGCAACCGCCTCCGAAAAACATTCATACACAATGGACGCCTAAGCACACATGCGCGCAGCTGAAATCGCTCCCGCCCACTATTTGGGAGACCTGGGATTACCATCCTACCCCCGACCCGCAGTAGGTCCGAAATTTAAGAGGGGGGCAAAGTTTCTACTTTCCCCAAATTTCAAACAAGCGCGTCCCATCTTCTGTTCAAAAAAGCCAAAAACAAGCGCGTCCCAGACCGAAACATGGTTCCCCCCACCCGTCTGATTCCCCATTCGTACTCCGTGGGCGCCAAAACTTCCTCTCCACCAGCCGCGAAACCCCGGCGTCCTCTGTCCGCCACCCCATCCCACCCATCAACCGCCGCCCTCCTCCATCACGCCGGAGCCGATACCCCGACGTCGTCGTCCACCGCAACCTCAACCGCATCGCCCTCCACGGCTAGTAGTTGAAGCTGAGGCCAAGCCGTCCGTACCCGAGCCAGTTCAACCACGCCGTCCTGCGCCTCACCGCTGCTGCTCCAACTTCGCCACCCTCCACCGCACCGGAGCTGTTCCTGCTACGCCGTCCTTCGCCGCCTCGGATCTGCTTCCCCTCCGCCGACATACGGCCACGACAACACAGTCAACAATTTGGCCATGGGTTCGTCCAAGCCTGCACCCTCCAGAACATCGGTTTCCCCGATAAAAAGAAGAAGATCGGCGCGACATGTGGAGGTGACCACACCGGCAACCGAAAAATGTACTCCTCTTCCCTTATTCGTGCAAATCTTACGTCTCTGCTTGCACGGTATTCATCCCACAGAAGACACTAGTTGACCGCTTCTTCTTGATACTAGATGTTCCTAGTAACTCGTGATGCACAAGGTTTCTCCCCATATACTATTTCACCTTAGCTAGAGGTCCCTCAACCCCCTGAATTTCAATTTCTGGACAGTTGATTCCCAATTAACGGAAGCATTCCCCGGCGTAACAGGCGCTAGTACGACTATTACGCCGGGGAAGCAGCGCCTTGGTGTTTATCTTAGGGGCGTGTGCGGCCTAGAGCTACTGGCGCCCGATCTAGAGGTCGGCCGGATTAAAGGGATGGCCTGGGGGCACTGCCAAGCATGGCGGTGGTGTGAGGTCGATGGGAGGGTGGGGCAGCGGAGGCAGGGGTCTGGGCCGGTGGTCGCTGGCGGTTCGAGAAAGATCGTCAACAGTGACTGGCGGGAGGTAGACGAAGGCCATCTGCCCGTTCCTTATAGATCGGACGGTTCATTAAAAAAATCCACTGACCTATTTATTTTCAGTCGACTGTTATCTTAGATATGACCACATGTGGTGGTGTGTTGGAGGAGTACCTGCATTTCCTGTGCTCATATATTACAAAATTATATGGAGTAGAATCTAATTTTGTTTGCCATGCAATGTTGTAGAGCTATCATATGTCTCATGTCATTTATTTTTCAGCCACCTACTATCTGCTACTTTTACAGTGCACTAGTTCTGCACACACTTCATCCATACTCTCACTATTGTGTTTTTATGCAAGGGTATTTCAGAGTCTGCCTCGAGAGAAGCAAAAAAGAAAAGAGACAAGTCGTGCCAGCTTTCTACGCGGCTAGGCACGGCACGTTACAGTGCTATAAAGGGTGCAGTGTCAGCAGATGGAGACAGTAAACGTAGCTCTGGTGTTGATGACCTCGCTCGCAATGAACCACCATCCCAGGTGCTTGCTTTAACTTTGCGGTGTCATATGGGGTTGCATGTTCCATATGGTGTCTAGCTTGTATTCAGAAGGCCGAAGTCGGTCTTTATTAAGATAAGGAAAGATATTTTTTACATGAACCACCATCCTGTGAGCACCAGAAGACAAATAGCTAGTCAGGGCACTGGCCGAGCCAGTGACAAGCCCAACAAACATAGGCATCACCTGGAAGCCAACTAAAAAGCTGCGATGGTGGCGAAGCAGCCCGCCTCCCACCAGGCTCTCAGGTCCTAGATGATCATGCTCACCACTCCAGCCGGATGTCTAGCTTGTATTGCTTCCAATTTGGTTGAATTGCATCTACTTAGCTTACACATTATACCTTTGAATATGACATGCCTTTCTGTTTTTGGTACATACTAGTACATCTGTGTTTTAATCATGTTCTTACATCAAACTAATGTTCTTGTGTATCCCTCTTCAATCACTTATGACGAGGCAGGCAGGCAAGGGGACTACTCCTCATTTAAAGAATGCAGCGTCAGCCTCCCGACTTGATTCTCAAGAAACAGAAATGCTAGATGAAGATAGTGAATATAGCTCTGTAGTTGACTACAGCATTTCCCCTACACTAGCATCGCAGGTGCTTGCTCTAACTTGGCAGCATGATATGTGGTTGCATGTTGCATATGGTGTCTAGATTGTAATTCTTCCAATCTGGTTAAACTGCATGTGCTAGTCTGCTTAGCTTTTACATTATACCTGTTAATATGACATGCCTTCCTGTATTTAGTACATAGTACATCTGTCTATTAAGCATGTCCTTACATAAAACTATTGTTTTTTTGTATCCCGCATCAATCAACATGACGAGACACCTTTAGTATATGCAGTGCGATATTAGTTGCATCTTTCATATGATTTATAGCATGCGCTGCTTCTAATTTGTTGAAATTCCATTTATGATGGGACGCTTTTAACTTGGCAGAGTCATATTGGTTTCATCTTTCATGTGGTGTCTAGCTTGCATTGCTTCTTATTTGCTGGAATGGTTTCTGCTTAGTTTACACAAACAGTTGTGAACATGCCATGTCGTCCTGTGTTTCGTACATATTCCATTCTGGTATCATGTGTTTGCCTTACATCAAAGTAGTGATTGTCAGTATCATGCATGAATGAGTTCGAAAGAGAGAATTTTATTGCTTTTTCTTGTCGGTTTTACTTGACAATTCAAAATAAATAAAGCGGAAGGAAGTTAGCAAGGCAGCGGATAAAGGTGCTCCTTCCGAACGGAGGGCCTCTACAGTTTCTACTCCTCCACAACTCCAAGATGATTTCCAAGACAACACATGCATAGACACTCAACAAAGCTGTGTTTATGATGAGCACGTCTCTCCTAGTGCAGCATCACCGGTGCTCCCTCTAACTTGGCACTGTTATATGTGATTGCATGTTATGTGTGATGTCTAGCTTGTATTGCTTCTAATTTTGTTGAATTTCATCTGCTTACTTTACACATTATATTTGAATAAGACATGTTTTCCTGTTTCTAGAACATACAATATCTGTTATCACACCATGTTCTTACATCAAATTACTATTATTGTGTAACCTGCAACAATCACTTATCATAAGACACGTTTGACTTCGGAGTGTGATATAGGTTACATCTCACATTCTTTTCTAGCTTGTACTACTAATCTATTTATATATAAAAAGTGATTGATAGGTTAATTAGAAGCAAGAGAATTAGTCTAGAAAATTCTACATTAATTAGAAAATACTAGCCTCGATCTGATGGGTCCTCTAAAATGGTAATTATATAGCCGTTAGATATATGTAACATATTTTATAAAAAAAAAAGTTTACGTAACATATATACTGTTGTTCTAATCGACCATGAGTCGTGTCATACCTCAGTTTTTTTTCTTTGACATGCTAACATCTCACACCCGGTCTCTCTCCCGATAGATTACATCAAACCCAGATTGATTTATTTTTTATAGAATAGATGAGAGTCCCCTAGACATCAACCATGTGTGTGTTTGTGGCCGGCCGGAAATCAATTAGCGGTACAAGTACATACATACATGTACATATGTGCTATGGCTGAAACAAGTTGCATGTGTGTTTTTTTATCAGAGGCCAATCAATCATCTAGCTAGATCAAACTGTTTCGCATCCAGTCACAAATTAGTCAGCTTGCTAATGCGTATATATGGACGTATTATAGTAGGCAGAGTTAATACACGAGTCAGGCCTAAGTTTTACATATATGTGTATTTTCGGCCGGCGGCCAAACAATCATCTAGCTAGCATGGTTAGCTTGGTATATAGGGAGAATTATGGGTTAACCAAAAAAAGATAAATATGCTAGAAAATTTCATAATAATCAGAAATATCTAACCGTTGATTTGGTGGACCTCTGGTTCTAAAAAGATAATTAACCTATTAGATCTAGCTTTGAGGAAAAAAAAGATTAAGCTGGTGATGGGCCTCCGCACGTCGCAAGTCCAGATCCCATCGTGCTACTCTATCTCCCAAATCTCCTGATTGTAGATTGTATGGATTATTAAATATACATAGTCTACCCCTAGAAAAAGAAGGCAGACACCATACTACCTCCCTTGGATGAAGCTGCTGCCAGCATATAAATAATGTCCGTCTAGATTTCATGATTTATTAGATTGACTCTTGCTGTGCGCAGTTCATGCGATTAATTTGTGTTTCCGGCCGGCTATGGGTTTATTAGCCAGCGAGGCTAGCTTTCCTGGATGTGTACGTGGGTGTATTGCTATTGACCTAGATTTGTGTATGCGGGCATGTTGCTAATTGATTGAAGCAGATCGGGCTAGCTTTGTGCAGCTGGAAACCTGGAGATCGTGTCACAAGAAGGTGCATCCTTGAGAGAAAAATATGTTGCTGGCTATTACGGTACCGTGTTTCATCCTTGAGAGAAAAATATGTTGCTGGCTATTACGGTACCGTGTGCAGTATAGTTACAAATGAGACCAATGGCATACCCCGGCAAGCGTTCTACAACTGTGATGTCTATCGGATAACAAGTTCCCCATGAGTGCTTCTTTCAGCATTGGGGTGAGACATACTACTCATGATTGTTCCCAAATTTTGTTTAGGAGGCGGCGGAGTGGGAGAAACGACCTCGCACCCAAGCACTATTCATCGTGATTGTGCAATACAATATTAGTTTCACTTAATGTGACGTAAAATTAAATGATTTATTTAAGAGCAATACATGATCGATTTCCTTTATCGTTTTCTGGCTTCATCCCTCGTAAAGGAACTCGTCCCCGGAGCAGAGCATCCCGGCGTTAAGTGTTAATCCAGGGGCTCCTACAGGGTATAACTCCACTAGTGAAAGTGAAAGGGCTGGAAGTGAGAAAGATGGGGAGACCGCCGGAAACGCCTCTGCCACTCCGATGGGCGGTGACCTTCTCCACCGCCTTCCTCGATGGCAGGCTGGAGTGGCGCGTCGGTTCTCTTTACCTGGATCGTCCGGACTTCTGTTTCTTACGGAACAGCGATGGGAAGATTGAGGAAGGGAGGCATCTTCGGCCTGGGGAGAGGATCTCCACCGGGAATGAGATGGTGCTCCTTGACTGTGTCGTGCGCGTTGGAGCACGAGTCCTCCCGGATCGACGGCGGCTTATCCTCGCGCCGGGAGATCTCTCGCCGGCGATGGCGGCTTCTAGTTCTGGATCACGTTTCAATGTCCTTGCTCAGCCGCAGGTCGGGGAGGATGGCGATGAGGCCTCGGCCGTAGATGCTTCGTCTGGAAAGGAGCATGTGGCGATGAAGGCTGCTTCCATGATCCTGTCCGATGAGGGTCAAGCGGACGGAGGTGCTGCCTGGTCCACTGTCTCGCGCCGTAGGAAGACAAAGGAAGAGCTGGTGCAAGAGTTTTGGGAAGACGTCGGTTTTCCGACGCCGGCGTCGCGCGTTTGGGAACGACCTGGATCTTCATCTCCGACGCCCATCTCCGGCCAGGTACGGGATAGTTCAATTTCGACTAATGGGTTGCCTTCTCAGTGCAGGACCCCGCCGGTGGGAGTAGACGTCTACAAGCCGCCGGCTGCCGCGCGCCACATCCGCCGGGGTGTGCTAATTCGGCCGTGGAAAGGGCCTCTTCCGCGCCCGCGGCCGATGCAGCCCGTCGCCCTGGCGGCATTCATGCCGCCGCCGTCGTCCGACGGGCCCGCGGCAGACAACGCTCAACGGTCGTTGCATGATCCACGTTCTGCGGCAACATGCAGTGCGTCAGTTACGCCTAACTCCACGCTGCCAATCGAGACCGGGAGGATGGGTTCGAGCGATGGTGGGTCCTCTGCCAGCGCGTCGCAGATGTCAGGGTGGCCCCGCCGCGTTGACTTTTCTCTTAGGGGAGGAGTCGTACGTGCCTGGGCCCTAATCCCTACGTGCGATACGCTTCCATCACCATCTCGTTTGCCGCCGCCGCCGCCGCTGAAGGTCTCCTACGCCGCCGCCGTTCGTGTAGGCGCCTCCGCTGGCATGTCAGGGCGCCTACCTTCCTCGTCCAAAGGCGGTCCGCCGGCAATGAAGGGAACCGCGCCATCTTCAGCTGTTGTGTCACAGGACGGCCCTGTCGTACCATCCCAGTCCCGCTTCACCGGGTTTGGCCCCACGGCCGGGCCGCCAAGGACCGGCGCCTCCGGACAGGCACCGCCGGCTGCCGCTCCTCTCCAACAACCGATGCTTTTCGGCGTTCCAACAACAGCGGCTGCTCCTCCCACTTCTAGCCGTCCGAGCAACAACAACAAGAAAAAGAAGCGTAAGGGTACCGGCCGGGTTCCTGCATCGACTGCCTCGGGACCGCCGCTCTTTGTTCCGGTTCCTCAGGCCACGCCTGCTGCTCCTGTGTTGCCTGGCCCTGTGTCGGCTGGGACTTCAACTGTTTTGCCTGCAGCACAGATTGGAGGGAAGAAGATTAGTCTTTGGTGCTACAAGTGCAGGACGGACGATCATCTTTCTAAGGATTGTAATGTGACTCACTTCTGCTACATTTGCAATAATTATAAGCATCCTCTTCATCGCTGCTCTGTGCTGAAGCAGTCGAGACCTATGGCAGCCTTCGGTGGTGTGGGTCTAAACGAGGCCATGTTCGTGCATCTGCCGGACTCAGTTTTTAAGGAGCACCTCGCACCATCGTCCTCACCAATCGGTCTGGTTATGATATCGGGAGGCTCGGTGACGGGAGCTGTTGTGGAGGCTGAGATTGCTAAAATTGCCTCGGTACAAACTTCATGGAAGTGGGAGGCCGTTCCTCATGGTGATGATGCCTTCTTGGTTGCCTTTCCGTCTATGGAGGTTTTGCATCGAGTGTCTGCTTTCGAGTTCAAAGTCAAGTCTCACAATGTACTGATTGCTATCAGTGAACGGAAATCAGAAAATGATGTCAAGCCTACGTATAATCCGCTGAAGCCAGTTTGGGTACATGTCACCGGAGTTCCACCGCCACTTCGCCACTTTCTTGGTTTGTGGGCAGTGGGTTCCGTCATCGGCGCAACACAGGATGTTGACTTGATTTGCTTGCGACGCCGTGGCATCGTGCGTATTCAAGTGGCTGTCCTAAATTTAAATATATTTAAGAAAGAGGATAATACAGGGAGTGCGTCAGTGTCTGCTGGGGTGTATGTCAAATTAAATGGTTATGACTTCCGATTTGTTCTCGAGGAGGATGATTTTAAACCCGATGATGATTTTATCCCTCGAATTTGGGAACACCAAGATGATGGCCCCGACCATGGGGCAAACCGGGATGATGATTTGCCTGATCAGGATGCGAATAAAAAGGCCAAAAATTCTGGAGTCTCCGGTGCAGCTTCGTCTGAATCTCAGTCTGATGGGACCGTTCCAATGAACACGGATGTTGGTTTTGCGGGTGCACAGAGAGTATGCTCGGACTCACCCATGAGCACCATTGAAGAGTCACGCACAACTAGCACCCCATCTATTGATGTGATACATGCAGATAATTTGGAGGCAAGCGTTGGTGGCCATGACAGCGCACACGCAGGTCTGGGGCACCCCAAGCGAGTTGCTGCCTTGCAGCCGGTTGAGGGGGAGTTTGGCCCACCAGCTCAGGGCCTGGCGGAAGCCATCGGCTCAGGTGCATGCCCAGCTACTGTGCATGGAGCAGCTGATGTGTACGGAGCTGCAGATCTTCGCCAGCGTTTGGACGTGTCGGTTCAGCAGCCGGCTGTTTCTGCAGTCAGTCCACCCACGCAGGCTCGGCAGCAGTCTCCGATGCTGTCTCACGGGGCTATTCCGATGGCGCCAAGTGTTGATCTTGCTGCACCGACTTCGTCTTCAACACCTACCATGTTGGCTGCTGCTTCATCATTGTCGACGGATCGTCCGATGACGCCGATGGCTCTTATGTCTGAGGGAAGCTCTCCCCTTCGACGTAGTAACCGTCACCCCGTCTCAGTTGACGGTTCTTCTCCGACCGACGAACATGCTATGGACAAGGCAATGCGACGTCAGGCTGCACGTAATTTGGACACCGCTCCAGGTAATCTCTCCATGAAATCTTTTCTTTCCTTTTCAGATTCACGTATTTCTTCTAGTTTAAAGAATGTTGGATGCTCTATGGGAAAGAATGATAATGAAATTACTCTATCGGTTGGGGTGCTTAAACATATGGAGATTGACCGTTTAAAGGTTTCTCCGTAGTGTAATGCATCCATACCTAACCCTGAAACCGAGGAGGATGATGAAGCGGATGCCAAATATGATGGTCCGCTTATATCCCACTTGGTTGGTGAGGTTACCGAGGTTGGATTGGATGACGCGAGACCTGGGTCCATGTTTTGTGACTTCACAGCATCCTCGCAGAAATCTAAATCAAACTCATCTAAAAAGAAACAAAAACTGCCCAAGAAGGCCACACCGATTCGAGTTTCCACATGAAAGGCATGTTTTGGAATAGCAGAGGTCTCTCAGACTTGGCTAAACATAAACACGTCGGTGATTGTGTACGGGAACATGGATTGGATTTTGTGGCAATTTCTGAGGCTGGTAAGTGTGACCTTCGCCCGTATGTTCTCGATCACCTATCAGGTGGTTTTGACTACGCATGGCATAGTCTACCAGCTCGTGGAAGGTCCGGAGGAATACTTCTTGGGATTCTGACCATAGTCATGGACTTGTTGGCCTTTTCAATCGGTGAATTTCATATAAAATGTCACCTGAGAAATAGGACGGACAATTTTACATGGACTCTCGTCGCTGTCTATGGGGCGGCCCAAGATGAGCAAAAACCGGCTTTCCTTCGGGAGTTGGTAGACCTGGCTAAGGATAACCCGTACCCAATGCTTATTGGAGGGGACTTCAATATCCTTAGGTACCAGGAAGAGAAAAATAATGACCGCTTTGACACTCACTGGCCTTTCCTATTCAATGCTGTGATAGACAGTTTGGATCTTCGGGAGGCCAGTATGTCGGGGCGGCAGTTTACCTGGGCTACTAACCGAGCTATGCCAACATACGAGAAGCTTGACAGGGTACTCATGGATACCGAATGGAAACTAAAATTTCCTCTGGTAACTGTGCGATCCCTAGAGCGTATAGAGGCATTATCGGATCATGCACCCATCATTCTGGATTCTAACTCTACAAACCCGGCTGCCAGACGTCGTTTCAAATTTGAATTGGGTTGGCTGCTCCGGGAAGGATTTGTAGACATAATCAAGAATGTTTGGGAGAGGCCCGCTGTTGGTCGTACACCTATTCAGAGATGGAACTTTAAAATAAGGGCCATGATGCAACACCTCACTGGATGGGCGAAACATACCAACGGGATATACAAAAAGGAAAAACAACGGCTCTGTACCATCATTGACGACCTCGACAAAATTGCTGAGACGCGCACCTTATCTCAACAAGAGATTGAATTGAAAAATCAATCTAATGAGAAGGTTGCACGTCTTTTGCGAGAAGAGGAGATCAAATATGTGACGCCCCCGATTTAATCGTACACTAATCATGCACGCAAATGTGTACGATCAAGATCAGGGACTCACGGGAAGATATCACAACACAACTCTACAAATAAAATAAGTCATACAAGCATCATAATACAAGCCAGGGGCCTCGAGGGCTCGAATACAAGTGCTCGATCATAGACGAGTCAGCGGAAGCATCAATATCTGAGTACAGACATAAGTTAAACAAGTTTGCCTTAAGAAGGCTAGCACAAACTGGGATACAGATCGAAAGAGGCGCAGGCCTCCTGCCTGGGATCCTCCTAGGTCACTCCTGGTCGTCGTCAGCGGGCTGCACGTAGTAGTAGACACCTCCAGTGTAGTAGGGGTCGTCGTCGACGATGGCGTCTGGCTCCTGGACTCCAGCATCTGGTTGCGACAACCAGAAAGAAAGGAAAGGGGGAAAAGGGGGGAGAAAGCAACCGTGAGTACTCATCCAAAGTACTCGCAAGCAAGGAGCTACACTACATATGCATGGGTATATGTGTAAAGAGGCCATATCAGTGGACTGAACTGCAGAATGCCAGAATAAGAGGGGGATAGCTAATCATGTCGAAGACTACGCTTCTGGCAGCCTCCGTCTTGCAGCATGTAGAAGAGAGTAGATTGAAGTCCTCCAAGTAGTATCTCCAAGTAGCATATCCAGGTAGCATCTCCAAGTGCATCTCCAGTCGCATCGCATAGCATAATCCTACCCGGCGATCCTCTCCTCGTCGCCCTGCGGAAAAGCGATCACCGGGTTGTCTGTGGAACTTGGAATGGTGTGTTTTATTAAGTATCCGGTTCTAGTTGTCATAAGGTCAAGGTACAACTCCAAGTCGTCCTGTTACCGAAGATCACGGCTATTCGAATAGATTAACTTCCCTGCAGGGGTGCACCACATAGCCCAACACGCTCGATCCCATTTGGCCGGACACACTTTCCTGGGTCATGCCCGGCCTCGGAAGATCAACACGTCGCAGCCCCACCTAGGCAAAACAGAGAGGCCAGCACGCCGGTCTAAACCTAAGCGCGCAGGGGTCTGGGCCCATCGCCCTGAGCACACCTGCACGTTGCGAGGGCGGCAGGAAGCAGACCTAGCCTAGTAGGCGTTCCAGTCCAATCCGGCGCGCGCCGCTCCGTCGCTGACGTCTGAAGTGCTTCGGCTGATACCACGACGTCGGGATACCCATAACTACTCCCACGTAGATGGTTAGTGCGTATAGGCTCGTAGCCGACTTAGATCAAATACCAAGATCTCGTTAAGCGTGTTAAGTATCCGCGAACGCCGAACAGGGCCAGGCCCACCTGTCTCCTAGGTGGTCTCAACCTGCCCTGTCGCTCCGCCACAAAGTAACAGTCGGGGGCCGTCGGGAACCCAGGCCCACCTCTACCGGGATGGAGCCACCTGTCCTTTCAGCCCCCTCGTCAGAATCACTTGCGGGTACTCAATGAGCTGACCCGACTTTAGTCATCATCAGTATAGTATGTATGTATGTATAGTATATACCCGTGATCACCTCCCAAGTGATCACGGCCCGATAGTATAGCAAGGCAGACTGACAAGAATGTAGGGCCAATGATGGAACACTAGCATCCTATACTAAGCATTTAGGATTGCGGGTAAGGTATCAATGACTGTAGCAGCAATGACAGGCTATGCATCAGAATAGGATTAACGGAAAGCAGTAACATGCTACGCTACTCTAATGCAAGCAGTATAGAGAAGAGTAGGCGATATCTGGTGATCAAGGGGGGGGGCTTGCCTGGTTGCTCAGACAAGGAGGGGTCGTCGGTGACGTAGTCGTACTCGGTGGCATCAGCGTCGGTCTCGTAGTCTACCGGAGAGAAGAGGGGGAAGAAATAATGAATACAGAGCAAACAAAGCATCACAAAATATAACAAGGCAATACGCGGTGTTCGGTGTGCCCTAACGCGGTAGTAGGTGATACCGGTGAAGGGGGAAAAACATCCGGGAAAGTATTCCCGGTGTTTCGTGTTTTCGGGCAGAGGAGCCGGAGGGGGAAAGTTGCGGGTTCGATAGGTTAGAGGGGTGTGGCGGACGAACGGACTGCGTATCCGGAATCGTCTCGTCGTTCTGAGCAACTTTCATGTAGAAAGTATTTTCATCCGAGTTACGGATTAAAAGATATGATTTTCTAAAGATTTAAATCATTTTCTGATTTTATTTATTCATTTAAATCCAACCTTATCCAAAACAGTGTTTGCTGACGTCATCATGACGTCAGCATGACGTCAGCAGTCAACAGGGGCGTTGACTGGTCAAACTGACGTGTGGGTCCAGTGGGACCCACCTGTCATACACTGATAGGTTGATTAGGGTTTAGGTTAAACTAATTTTTGTTTAATTAAACTAACAGGTTAATTAGACTAATTAAATAGGATTAATTAACTTAATTAATTAACTTAATTAATTAAATTTATCTTTATTATTATTATTATTATAAAAAACCTATTTTTTTAATTTTCGTTCTGGGCGTGGGCCCCATCTGTCATTGTCACACGGGGGGGGGGGTCTTTAGCGGGCGCTGGCGCTACCGGTAACGGGCGGCGGGGCGTGCTGGTGTGGGCGCTAGCGAAACGGGGCGGAGCCCCGGTGTGCGGGCATAACCCGCCCAGACGACGCGCCAGAGCCGGCCACGGGCGCCGACGACCAAGGGCACACGAGCGCCGGCCGGAATAGGGCGGCGGGACGGAGGGGACCGGAGCCATGGGCGCGCGTGTGCCGGCGAGCGACAACGCGGCGTAGGCGACGGGCGAGGCACGGTGGCTGTGGCAGCTAGAGGCAGGCGCGCGGGGCAAGGACGATGCTGGACGCGGCACGGGGCATGCGGCGAGAGCGGGGTAGAGGAGAAGGAGGGGGCCTCACGAGGGGTTGCAGGGCACGGGGCAGCCGGGGTCGAGGAGGAAGTCGGAGACGACGGCGATGTGGTGATGAGGTGCAGCGGCGTGGCGGCGTGCGTCGACGGCGTCGGTGACGGCAGGGGTCGAGGAGGAGCTCCGGTGGGCGCGACGGGGATCCGGTCGATGTCGCTGACTTGGGGCCGCTCCAGTCGGTATCGGGCATGAGAAGGTTGTGGATGACATCGAGGAAGCCGTTGGGCTGCACGAGCAGCTCGGGAAGGCAGCTGGCCATGGCCACGGCGAGGTGGTGGCTGCGCTCGACCAACGAGGAGGAAGAAGGGCGCGGCGAGCTGCTAGGGAGGACGGAGGGAGGAGAGATGACCGGGCGACGGGGAAGGGCAGTGAGGCGGTCAGAGTTGCCGGCGCGGCATCGGACAGGAGGGAGCTCCTCTCCCGTGTGTGTGTGTTGTGTGGTGGCGGCGGGGTAGGAGGGTGAGGGAACGGGGTGGGGATCAGGGCAAAGTGGGGAGGGGGTCGTTAGGGTTCGGTCGCCCCAGGGGGGCTATAGGCGCCGGCTGGGCCGGCCTGGTTGGCCCACAAGCCAGCTGGGTTGTGGCCC
>NC_041393.1:37413970-37414430 GCF_002162155.2 Triticum dicoccoides
TCTTTCTTTCTTTCTTGTTCTGTTTTCCTTTCTTCTTCTTTTTTTTTATTTCTTTTTTTTGTTTTCTTTTATTTTTGTTTTATAAAATTTAAAAGCGACAACTAATTTGGTGTTATTAAATAGGTCACAGCCCCAAATATTCTGGCACTTTAAATAAAGTGTTTCGCATGTGCTTATTATTTTAAAAGCATTTCAGATAATTGTTTTATCGCTCTTTTAGTTTATTTAGTGCATTTAAGTATTTTATTAGAAGATGATTTCTTCACCAACATTTATTACGGGTTATTTGACACGTTAGGAACAATTTAGTTTTGACTTTTGAAAATTTTAATTGTTTTAACTTTAATTCAGATTTGAATTTGGATCGGTTCTGAACTAACGCGAGATTATCAACAATAATCGAGGTGACGTGGCATCATTACCAGAGGATTACTGTAGATTGATTACCCGGGCGTCACAA
>NC_041393.1:37415436-37453130 GCF_002162155.2 Triticum dicoccoides
GTTGCACACATGGCCAATTCCCGATTAAATATCTGGGAATACCGATTCATTATCGGCGTCTCACCATTGCGGAGTGGAAGCATGTAGAGGAGCGGCTAGAGAAACGTTTGAGCAGTTGGAAAGGCAAATTGCTCTCAGTTGGAGGACGGCTGGTTTTGATTAACTCTGTCCTCACAAATATGGTTCTTTATATGCTCTCTTTCTTCCAACTCCCAAAAGGGGTCCTGCAAAGACTGGACTATTTTAGATCCAGATTCTTTTGGCAAGGAGATGGTGAAAAGAAAAAATACAGGTTGGCCAAATGGAGTGTGGTTTGTAGGCCAAAAGACCAAGGTGGCCTTGGAATTCATGACCTGGAAGTCAAGAATGAGGCCCTACTTAGTAAGTGGTTGTTTAAACTTCTTACCAAGGATGGTGTTTGGCAAACCATGCTGCGCAACAAGTATCTAGGTCAAAAGGCGGTGTCTCAGGCATATTGGAAACCTGGTGACTCGCACTTTTGGGCTGGCCTAATGGCAGCAAAGAAACATCTCTTTCGCTTTGGGTCTTTCGCGATAAAGGACGGGTCGGAGATTCGTTTTTGGGAAGACATCTGGCTAGGCAATGCCAGTCTCCGAGAACAATATCCAGCCTTGTACAACATCGCTCGCGATAAGAATAAAACTATTGCGCAGGTGCTCAGTTCATTCCCGCCCAATATTTCTTTTAGGCGGGATTTGATTGGCCCCCGTCTTACGTCATGGCATAATCTTTTATCCCGTCTGGATTTGATCAATTTGACACAAGGTCGGGATGTGTTTCCCTGGAACCTTACTGCATCGGGGTCTTTCACAGTAGACTCTATGTATCATGCGCTCACGCATTCTGAGGTACCAGTGAGTAATAACAAGAAAATCTGGAAGTCAAAGATTCCACTAAAAGTTAAAATCTTCATGTGGTATCTTCGTAGGGGAGTTGTTCTAACCAAAGACAACCTCGCACGGCGCAACTGGCCAGGGAGTAAGATATGTTGTTTTTGTACTCATGAAGAGACAATCAAACACCTCTTTTTCCAATGCAAGTTTGCACGTTCTACGTGGTCAGTCATCCAAATAGCGTCAAATTTGTATCCGCCCACAAGTGTCGCCAATATTTTTGGTCATTGGTTGGATGGTATTCCAAATAGGTTGAAAACGCTAATAAGGGTGGGAGCGTATGCCTTACTATGGTCGCTTTGGCTATGTAGAAATGATTTGGTTTTCAATAACAAAAATGCTTCTCCTTTGCAGGTTATTTTCCGTTGTACGCACTCGCTTCGTACGTGGTATACGCTACAACGAGTGGAGTAGCAACCGCTGTTCAAGGCGGTGTGTATGCGGTTGGAGCAGGTGGCTACGGAGGTTTTTACCCAACATGGGTGGCAGCATAATCTCCGGATCGGTCCACCACCCCTTTCGACATAGGCATAGTGTCGGTCTATATGACTCTACTGTCGCCCATTTGTCGTTTTTTCTTCCTTTCTTTTTATCAGACTTTAGGTGATTGGCTGTGTGCATCTTAGTTATGCAGAGGCCGGGTGTTACTCATAATGCTTTGTATCTTCTTGATGCTACTTTTTGAGATAATAAAAGCGCCCTTCATCGAAAAAAAAACATGTTTTCCTTGACAACTATCCATATTTTTCATTGCTTTTATGTTTGTATTCTGCTGCACGAGCATACAAGTAATAGGAACATAAAACTCTCAAGGTTGTTTACTACTGACATGTTAGTTGGCAGATAATTAAGTTGAACAATCACCTTGGAATTTAGTTTCTCATAACGCCAGAACTAAAAATGATGCATTAAGCCAGCAATTTCTTATTAGTGATGTAACTCTTCCTTTTGCTATGATTGTTATAAATAACTATATTAGAGAATTCCTTCAATAAAATATATTGAAGAATATGGTTGGTACTGAATGGTTTTGTATGTCCTTAGCCACTCAAAGCTTCTATAGACTACAGTAAGTACTCCCTCTATAAAGAAATGTAAGAGCATTTAGATCACTATAATATAACTCCCCCCCAAAAAAGTTCTATGATATAACTTTATATCCCATGCTGATCTCAAAACATCCAATGGTCTTCCTTTAAGGTGTCAGAAGAAGCACCCCATACTTGCCCTATGTGCATTCAACACAGCTACCATCTAACAGATGGATCCTTATGTGTACTATGAGATGAGAAGTGTGAAGAATGTTAGGTTGTAAACTGTCATCATTAAGTATTGAGGATGGTTTTCTTCTATACCTCTTGCATATGAAATAAGATTGTATGGTCAAGTCATGTAATATACCTGAGGAAAGCCCCCAATGAGCTGTCCTTGCTGTTTCATGGGAATTCTAAATAGAATGCAAGTTTATGTACTTGGAGCTGCGCACGTGGATGTTGAAGAGTTTTCACTATATTTAGAACATGATATGATGCTTCAAGAAAGTAGAAGAGGCCATACTATGACATCTATCATACTACAAATATGCCTATTAATGTGCTAACATGTACGATTACTGCAATTGGCTAGAGATGTGCGTTGATACTTTTTTGCGACTATAGCATTTCGAATCTAGCCAAACAACATATATGTACAGTTTAGAGCTTCTAGAGGGATATACTGTCATTTATGCGCTCTAGAGTGCCAACTTAGCTTGTCTTTTATATGTTGTCCGTGAAATATATTGGAAGTGTCACATTCTGTCTCCGTGCCAGTGAGCATTGGATCACTTAATATGCACATATGCATCTACTTTGAACAATATGACACAACAGCAGCGCCAATACAAATATTACGTAGGTGGATGAGAACGAACAACCTCGCACTTGCCAATGGGTCACATACACAACCATTTTATATAATCATATTGTTGGTCAAACTTAAATAATATAATGATGTGGACGCTTATATTTTGCAACAAGGCAGTACATGTGATGACGTGAAGGAGACATATAATCTATGAACTGAATAAGAGGTAACATAGAGATTAAATCACCTAGAATAAGGTAATAATATTTATGTTTAAAAATGGAAATATGGTGTCTTAGAAGCAAAAAAGCACAAATTTAGATAGAAAACTTATTTGATTTTACTATCAATATAAATGGATGAAAGGATTGGTCAAAAGAAAACAACATGATTATATTTTTGTTCATAGTAGTTCAACATTCCACAAAAATGTAATATTCATTATCAACTGAAACAGTGGTAAATGTATATCTTAGATTTTTTTTTTGCAGATGGTCATGTATCTTGGAACTAAGTGAGTAAATGAGACACATACATATCTGGATAAGAGAAACATATTAAATGCCTGCCTGTCATCCGGGCGAACTACTTTCTTGTGTACATCTAATACCATGTAGTACAAACTACAGTATCACATAATCTTGGATGGCACGAGATCTAAATTCTGATTCTTTATACTAATATAATGCCACACACAAAAGACCAAAAAATTATTTTGATCAAATTTACAAACACATGCAAAATTAAAAACACATATGTTGGACATGAACTTTCATTCATCATTTTGTGAAACCATGCAATCTGAAAATAGTTATTATACAACAAAAACTTTTTCCATACAGATGTGTTTCCATGATTATGTTTTCTACCTATGCTTTTTGTTACGTTGTACGTTTTCCTTTTAAAATGGGAAAATGCACAAAAGGAATTAATATACTTTAAATCTTAAGGAGAAGATATCATAATATATATCATCTAAAGCACAATTTCATTCACAACATTTATTTGTTCCAACATAATATGAAATATCTAATAGATATATTATAAAATTCTTTGAGAACAAATACATCTGTTGCCAAAACCATGTTTGCAAGATGATCATATTAGTGAATGTGATCACATTTGGTACCAAATTTTGGAAGACAAATCAAATAATTTATTCTCTTAAAATAAATTTATGAAAATCTAGTACGCACATCGGGCGGGCCACTTTGCTAGTTTGTTGAAATGGCACTTATGACGAGACAGTTTTAACTTGGTAGAGTGATATTCGTTGCATCTTTCATATGGTGTCTAGCTTTCATTGATTCTAATTTGTTGAAATGTCTTCTCCTTAGTTTACACATCATAAGCTGTGAATATGCAATGCTGTGAATATGCAATGGCACTAATGACGAGAGACCTCTAACATGGTAGTGTGATGTTGTTTGCATCTTGCATATGATTTATTTCTTGTACTGCTTCACATTTGTTTAAACGCCATTTATGATGAGACACTGTTAATTTGGCAGAGCGATATTTGTAGCATCTTTCATATGGTGTCTACCTTCCATTGCATTGCCTCTAATTTGGTGAAATGTCTTCTTCTTAGTTTACACATCGTACTTCTGGTTATCTCTTCCGTCCTATTTTTCATACATATTACATCCTCCTATCATGTGGTTGTCTAACATCAAAGTTTAGTTCGTCTGCATCACGCATCAATTTGTTCTGAAGAACTAAATTGTTATTCGTTTTTCTTGTCGACTTGACTTAACATGGCACAGAGAAAGAGGAAGAAACACAGAATGGCAGGGAATGAGAAGCGGATGAATCCTGCAGATTCTGCTGGTACTGATGGTGCAATAGAAGGTCAAAGTCCAACGGAAAATTCTACAAACACGTCATCTCATGCTACACGAGTTGCAAAAAAAGCCAAACAGAAACAAATAGCTGCCACCAAACAAGCAGAGACAGCCCTAGTTCTTGCATCACCTGCCACAGTACTACCAGTTGCACGACTTACTCGTGCGTCAACTGAGCTAGCAGCACGTTCCCAAGCTCCCTTGCCACCTGACACTACTTCCCAAGAACTCTTGACACAAGACGAGTTGGCAATATCAGATGAACCTTGTGAGCTTCAACAGCAAGAAGATAGTTGCTGGAGTCAAGTTACAGTTGCATGCTTCTTTATATGTAGTCTCACAGTTTGATGTACACTAACACTTCCTATGTTCGTTGTTGGACTAGCACCTAGGCGCAAGAGGAAAAAAACATCAGGGATAATGCTCGATAGGTTAACTAAATCTAGAGGAGGAAGAATGGAGATCCATTTTGAGGCAGGTTTAAAAAGGCCACGTAATGCTACAGAGTCAGCCAAGTTAGTATTAGAGGCAGCGGTTGCCGTTAGGTGTCATGTACGTATCCTCCCAACATGGATCCAGTACAGGAATGACAAAGACAAAACCTAGTTCAACACCTTCATCGACCATTTATCTGTAAGTATGGTTATGTATGGAAACTAGTAATATCGTCTTGCTCTGTCCCATAGTTTCTAGGTTGCTGATAATGAGACTCCCATAATTTTCAACAGATGAGGTTCAAGTTGGATAGCCAAGATGATGCAACCAGACAAGCTTGCACCCATGTTTTCAAGTCGGCTCTGCGACAGTATCGGTATAACTTGAGGAAAACCCACTTCGAAGGCAAGGCTAACAGTGAACTTTCCCAAACATCTCCAGTGGAAAATATATCAGATGAAGACTGGAGGGGCCTTGTTAAACATTGGTCTGATCCGAAGTATCAGGTACATTATATATATATGTGATCAGATCACATGTTGAAGTCCTATTTACGCATGCGCCACACAAATCTATCTTCTTATAGGTGAACTGTTCAAAGAACAAGGCCAACCGTACGAAAGTGAAATTCCAACAGACGACAGGATCTCGTAGCTATATTGCACACTGCGAGGCTCTTGTAATTAGCTGTTGTTTCACTCTTTTCGCTGTACCATATTATTAGATCTATATTGACTTGTTCGAAATGCAGAGGAAAGCCCGCAAGGACCAAAAAGTACCTGAACCAAATGCTGTGGAAATCTTCAAGGAATGTCACACCAGCAAGAAGAAGGGCATGACTACACCAGTCAAAGCCGCTGTTGTAACTCCTTAAACCTCATGCCTTTTAACTACTACTTACTCTGACTTGTGCCTTGAACTACATGGTTTGCAGTCAATGTCTATTACTCTTTTCAGTTTTATACACAATTGTCTTAGCGTATCATTGCACCTTACAAGGTTTAAAAGAGAGGAGTGATGTTTCTTTGATCTTGACCCGTAATCTAGTTCCATGCTGGACTTGCCCACACAACGTTACAATTGCCTGTTTGTCTGTTCTTAGTTGTTTTGTGATATGAATGATGTCATACTATGCTTACCGTATTATAAACTTCATCTCTTTATCCTTAGCCCTCAATACAATGTGAAGAAATAGACAATACATTAGCGATGGAACATGGTCATATGTTTGGAACCTGGTTTTATTATGTACTTTGCAATAAAATACAACTAATATTTTACATGGGTTCACCAGAATAAGTTCTGTATATAGACCAAAGCTATTTTGTTTGGTTTTGCTGCCTCCTTAATATCTTCTGTTATGGTACTACTAATGTAAAACCTCAACTTTTCAGCGAGCTATGGAAAAAATGGTGGAACCGCCACCTTCTGAAGGTGGCGAGGCAACTATAACCGCAATGTCAGCTCTTGCTGCAGTGGGTCAGTACCTGTCCACTAACAGTGCCAAAAGCACGTTCCTGCATAATACTGGGTTGGTTGTTAAGGCAATATCGTCCAAACTGCCTCATGATCAAGATATGCAAGCTCAAAGCAATGTTGTATCTGCGCTCCAGACACAAGTCCATTTCCTAACGGAGACCCTTTGTGAAACAAGGAGAGAAATTGTTCGATGTCGTCAAGATATGCATGGTTTTGAAACCAGACTATCAAACATTTGCTATGTTGTTCAGGAGCCTAGGGGAAATGAAGGCGAGGGTTATGGTGCTCCATCGGATAATACAACATGAAAACATAACAGTCAGGTCAAATGAACTAAGCTTCTGAACTTCTGGTGGTGCATTTATCTGCTAGACTGTTAAGTTTTATGCCAACCTTCCTTTTGTTATATAGTTGTAATTTGTTTTGGTGCGATACAAAATTTATTCTTAACGTGCAGCCACCGGCTGAAGAAAACAGCAAGCCATTTTTGTATAGTGTAGGGTGTTCCCTATATTTGCACTGGTGGCGATCTTTGATGCCGAGTGGATGTAATCTGTGGAATCGCCTTAATAACCTAGCGTTAGTTTTAACCTTATTTATTTCCTAGTCTTCTTTTTCCCTGGTTTGCTAGTGGCGGCCATATATGGGCCGTAGGATCCATGGGTCTCCTATGACCCGTCGATAAATGGGTCGGTAATCGGTGGGCCTCGGGCCGTCGGATAAATGGGTTTACATGGGCCTTAATTGGGCGTAATTGGTATCGGCCCAGCACGGTAACGGGCCGTTAACAGGCCGTAGGACAGCAAAGGCTTAATTCTGTCACAGGCATAACGGGTCGTTAATGGGCCAGAATATAGGACGGGCTGGAAACGGCGCAACAGATTAACAGGCCAGAAACGGGCCGACTCTTGCCATGGGCCGAATTTGGCCAATTAGGGTAACAGGCCAGTAACGGGCCGACTCTTGCCATGGGCCAAATTTGGCCCATTAGGGGAACAGGCTAGTAATGGGCCGACTCTTGCCATGGGCCGAATTTGGCCCATTAGGGGAACAGGCCAGTAACGGGCCGGAAGTAATCAAGGGCCGAAAAGGAGCCCAAGAACGTATGGGCCATCAATAGGCCGAAAGCTAACACGGGGGCCCATGTAAATCATGGGCCATTAACGGGTATAAAGAAAATTACTATTCATTATGGGCTAGAGTCACCATGGGCCTATAAAGGGCCAAAAGATACGAAGGCCTCATATGGGCCAAAAGACGTCATGGGCCATACATGGGCCGAAAGTGAAATGGGCTGGTGTTTATGTTCGACAGTCCATATGACGTTGTTGGGCCGATTTCCTTTAGGGCCTAATGGGTCGTGAGTTAACGAGCCGTAAAATGGGCTATTTGCAAAGAGACCGTTAACAGGCTTTTCATGGGCCAGCCCGTTAACTTTTGACCTAGTCAAACGGGCCGGCTTTGTAACCTAATGGGCTAGTGGTGGGCCGTGGCACGTGTCGACATATCATAGGCGCCTATCTGACCCACTGACGAGCTGACACATGTTTCGTTCGGCCAAATAAGAATTTTACACGTGGAAATTTCCCATTGGTCGGGCCTATTAACGGGTTATCGGATCCAAAACCCGACCCGATAGCTTAACGGCATTCCGTTATGCTGGATGCCATGTGTCGGTCACCCTTGACGAAAGCACTTCTGTGATGCGCGATTTATCGTCATGGAAGTGGACACTTCCGTGATGATAATTTTGGTAATGTCATGGAACACTTCTACGACAGCACAGGTATGACTATCTTGATTCTGTCATAAAATCGTCATGGATGTACATGCATGACAAAAAACGCGACCTACTGTGACAAACACGTATCATCACGGAAGTGTATTTTTTTGTAGTGATCAGTTTTTCAGGATTTCTCTACTCTCTACTCTTATAAAAACCAAAGCCAACTGGCAATTACATTAAAATATCATCTTTTCTCCCACAAGATAAACTACTCATACAAATGCATCTTCATGTTCCGTGCAACGAACGGGCATCTTGCTAGTTAAGATTCTAAATTTCATTCATTTTTTTGCAGAGAATTTTTTTTTGAATTTTATTTTGATATAATGTTTTGAAAATACTTTTAACGTGACTCGAAATTTCGTGATTAAAAGAGTTCGGACCCCACCGAAATATGAAAAAAATTGTTGATTTTTTTAGCAGGGGTGCGTGGAAGCTTGCTATCCATGTGCCAGAGCCATGAGTTGGTTGCGAGATCTTATGGGTTTCACCTCTAGCCTACCCCAACTTGTTTGGGACTAAAGGCTTTGTTGTTGTTGTTGTTGTTGTTGCCCAAAATATATGGTCTGTAATGCTAATAAAAAGAATATGGGCTTCAAATATCCTTAAGAATTAGCAAATGGGCTGTAAATATTGAAAATAATGGCTAATGGGATGTATGCTGTTTTCCACAGATTTGGAGGCTGACTTCTGGGCCTACTAGGTTGACAATGACGCTGTCCCAATTTTTTTTGACGCGTACACAAGGCTTTGTCAACTTAGTCAACACACAGCAGTGACTGTTGGATGTCCATCCAACGGCCGCCGTGCTTCTTCAATCTCTCATCTTCCTACTCCATCCGCCCAAACCAGCGCCGACAGGACTGCCTGCTCCCTCCTCCCGTGGCTGGCCGTGCTGCCGCCAGGCCATCCCTCTAACCATCCACACATCCTGTTATTTTCCTGCGACGTCAGCCTCACCCCGCAGCCGACCAGTCAGCGCTCGTACTCCCCTCAGTGTGGGCATCCGCTGCGGTGACTTTGCCGACTCTGGGTAGTTCTCTTCCTGGGCCTCACCCTCGTCCATCGCGTTTGTGCTCTCGGCGCGGCGAGGTCAACATGATCAACAAATAACAGCCATCGGAAGAGGCTGACAGTAGGGGCCCACACAGGGAAATGCCTCCTTATTACGCGCAAAATAATGATTCCTCCACCTAATAGCTGGGACCCACCGAAAGGGCCTCTGTATTTCACGAAAAAAACATTCCCCCCGCTGTCAGCTCGGACCCACCGGAAATGCCTCCTTATTACGCACAAAAAAATGAATACTCCCCCTGCTAGCTGGGACTCACCTTGGTGGGAGGCTGACTTGTGGGCCTACTAAGTTGATGGGGATGGAGGGCTTTGTTAACTTAGTCAATATGAACGATTCTAGCTCCAGTGACCGTACGATGTCCATCCAATGGCCGTAGTGCTTATTCAACCTCTGGTCTTCATGCTCCAGCCGCCCAACGCAGAGCCGATCGTGTCGCATGCTCCTGCCTCCCGTGGCCGGCTGTGATGCCGCGGAGGCCTCACTGCCCCCTACTACTCCCACCGCTGGCCAGGCCATCCCTCTACTCACCCACACCCCCTGTTATTCTGCGGTGACGGCAGCCTCACACTGCAGCCGAACCAGTGAACCCTCGTACTCCTCTTCGCGTGGGCATCCACTGATGCGTCTTCCCCGGCTCCGCATCGTCCCCTTCCTAGGCCTCGCCGTCGTCCACCGCCGTGGTGCTCTCGGTGCGGCGTGGTCAATGTGGTCAACGACCGACTTCCATCGAAAGAGTACTGTACGTGGAGAGGCTGACAGCTGGGTCCATGACAGCCGCAAGGAAGTGCCTCCTTATTATGCGCAAAATAATTATTCCTTCACCTGACAGCGGGGACCCACCGGATGGGCCACCATATTTCACAAAAAAAATGATTCGCCCCCTGACTGCTGGGACCCACCAGCTACATCTTTGCACGCAAGGAAGTGCGTCCGAAAAAAATGATTCGCCGCCGTGACTGCTGGGACCCACCATCTACATCTTCGCACGCAAGGAAGTGCCTGATAGTGGGGACCCACCTGGTCGAAGCGTACGTAGCATTGTCATTCTGATCGCGAACGTGTACGTACATACTGCTGGATGTAGAGGCGCGCACGTGTCGTAGTAGATGCGAGCACGTGTCGTAGTAGAGGCACGCACGTAGCATGTACACGTACGTACAGCGACCAGTGTGCAAGAAAGAAAATACGGCCACGTATTTTTACATACGGGCGGGGTCTCGAACGCCTACTCGCGCATATGTACGGCCAGGGCTTGTGTACATGGTTGGGTCGGAATGGAGAAACAGCGTCATCATCGTGTTCATGGGGAGCCAACCGGCTGGGTCGGAACAAAATGTGTCGTCGTGTTCATCGGGAGGGCTTAGACGGAACAGGTGATGGAAACGAGGCCTGGCATACCGCAGAACGGAGGAAACGTCCTTGTGTTCGACCGGCCATGTTCAAAACAGGATCCTGTTCATCAGGAGGGGTATGTCATACCGCAAAACGGAGGAAACAGACCTCCTACGGTCGAAATGGGGGTCCTGTTGATCGGGAGGGGTGTGTCGTACCGCAAAACGGACAAAACGGACAAAACAGACTTGTGTTGGAGCGCTATGGTCGAAACGGGGGTCCTGTTCATCAGGAGGGGTGTGGCGTACCGCAAAACGGGACTCCACGAGATACTGTTCATCTTCACCGTCGACCTCCTCCAGCCTCCACGGGCTACTGTTCATCCATCATCGACCTCCTCCAGCCTCCACCTGCGACTGTTCATCCAGCCTCCACCTCGCGCTACTCCACCGGCTCCTGTTCAACCACCCCTCCATGGGCTCCTATTCAACCACCCCTCCACGGGCTAGTGTTCATCCACCCCTCCACCATCTACTGTTCATCCAGCCCTCCATGGGGTCATCCTGTTCATCCATCCCTTCACGGGGTCCTGTTCATCCAGCCCCAACCGACTTGATCGATCGGGGTCCTGTTCATCCAGAGGCAACACCACGGGGTCCAGTTCATCCACCCCCACCGCTCACTGTTCATCCACCCCCCCTCCCGCAATGCTCATTGTTCATCCAGAGGCAGCATCGAATGGCTTCAGTTAGCAGCAGTAGCAAAGGAATCGCTCGATCGGGTTCAGTTAACAGCCATCGATCAGTCGCATGGGTTCAGTAACGCGTAGCCTGCAGTGCAATCGCTCGGGTTTAGTTAGAGCCCAACGCCTCGCTCGGGTTCAGTTAGAGCCAACGCCTCGCACACACGCGCGTACGTGTACGAGAGAAACACGCATCGCTCGGCCCCCGACCTCCCACTGTAGCCGTGAACTCGCCGAAATTTTCCTCGCCCTCGCTTCTACCACGGTTTTTTCTGTCATGGACGGCCCAAAGAATGTCATGCGGCTGCGTCTCCGGCCCGCCCAGGACGAAAAGCCCATTTTTCTGTCATGCTTTTTGTCATAGAAGTAGGAGCCCACCACATCTATGATGATACCGGGTTTTGTCACAATTATCATTATAGAAGTGTCATAAGTATGACAGGAAAAAAATTTGTTCGGCCCAAAATGTCACGGATGTGTCTTTTTTTGTAGTGGTATCTCTAGGCCCTCTCGGTAATGCACATCACTATAAGCCTTGCAAGCATTGTGACTAATGAGTTAGTTGCGGGATGATGCATTACGGAACGAGTAAAGAGACTTGCCGGTAACGAGATTGAACTAGGTATTGAGATACCGACGATCGAATCTCGGGCAAGTAACATACCGATGACAAAGGGAACAACGTATGTTGTTATGCAGTTTGACCGATAAAGATCTTCGTAGAATATGTAGGAGCCAATATGAGCATCCAGGTTCTGCTATTGGTTATTGACCGGAGACGTGTCTTGGTCATGTCTACATAGTTCTCGAACCCATAGGGTACGCATGCTTAATGTTCTATGATTATTTATATTATGAGTTATGTGTTTTGATGTACCGAAGGTAGTTTGGAGTCCTAGATGAGATCGCGAACATGACGAGGAGTCTCGAAATGGTCAAGACGTAAAGATCAATATATTGGACGACTATATTCGAACATCGGAAAGGTTCCGAGTGATTCGGGTATTTATCGGAGTACCGGAGAGTTACAGGAATTCGCCGGGGAATGTATGGGCCTTATTGGGCCTTAGTGGAATAGAGGAGGAGGAAGCCTAAGGAGGTGGCGCGCCCCCCAAGCCCAATCCGAATTGGGTGAGGGGGGCGACCCCCCTTTCCTTCTTCTCTCCCTTCTCTTTCCTACCTCTCCTATTCCAACGTGGAAGGGGGGGAATCCTACTCCCGGTGGGAGTAGGACTCCCCTTGGCGCGCCCTCCTCCTGGCCGGCAGCCTCCCCATCCTCTACTCCTTTATATACGGGGGAGGGGGCACCCCATGGACACACAAGTTGATCTGTTGATCTCTCCCGGTCGTGTGCGGTGCCCCCCTCCACCATATTCCACCTCAGTAATATTGTAGTGGTGCTTAGGCGAAGCCCTGCGTCGGTAGCATCATCAACACCGTCATCACGCTGTCGTGCTGACGGAACTCTCACGCAAAGCTCTGCTAGATCGGAGTCCGTGGGACGTCATCAAGCTGAACGTGTGCTGAACTCGGAGGTGTCATGCGTTCGATACTTGGATCGGTCGGATCGTGAAGACGTACGACTACATCAACCGTGTTGTGCTAACGCTTCCTCTTTCGGTCTACAAGGGCACGTGGACAATACTCTCCCCTCTCGTTGCTATGCATCACCATGATCTTGCGTGTGCGTAGGATTTTTTTTGAAATTACTACATTCCCCAAGAGTGGCATCCGAGTCAGGTTTATGCGTAGATGTTATATGCATGAGTAGAATACAAGTGAGTTGTGGGCGATACAAGTCATACTGCTTACCAGCATGTCATACTTTGGTTCGGCGGTATTGTTGGATGAAGCGGCCCGGACCGACATTACGCGTACGCTTACGCGAGACTGGTTCTATCGACGTGCTTTGCACATATGTGGCTGGCGGGTGTCAGTTTCTCCAACTTTAGTTGAACCGAGTGTGGCTACGCCCGATCCTTGAGAAGGTTAAAACAACACTAACCCGACGAAATATCGTTGTGGTTTTGATGCGTAGGTAAGAACGATTCTTGCTCAGCCCATAGCAGCCATGTAAAACTTGCATCAACAAAGTAGAGGACGTCTAACTTGTTTTTGTAGGGCATGTTGTGATGTGATATGGTCAAGACATGATGCTAAATTTTATTGTATGAAATGATCATGTTTTGTAACAGAGTTATCGGCAACTGGCAGGAGCCATATGATTGTCGCTTTATTGTATGCAATGCAATCGCCCTGTAATTGCTTTACTTTATCACTAAGCGGTAGCGATAGTCGTAGAAGCAATAGTTGGCGAGACGACAACGATGCTATGATGGAGATCAAGATGTCGTGCCGGTGACAATGGTGATCATGACGGTGCTTTGGAGATGGAGATCAAAGGCACAAGATGATGATGGCCATATCATATCAGTTATATTGATTGCATGTGATGTTTATCTTTTATGCATCTTATTTTGCTTTGATTGATGGTAGCATTATAAGATGATCTCTCACTAAATTTCAAGGTATAAGTGTTCTCCCTGAGTATGCGCCATTGCGAAAGTTCTTCATGCCGAGACACCACGTGATGATCAGGTGTGATAAGCTGTACGTTCAAATACAACGGGTGTAAGATAGTTTTACACACGCATAATACTCAGGTTAAACTTGACGAGCCTAGCATATGCAGATATGGCCTCGGAACACTGGAGACCGAAAGCTCGAGCATGAATCATATAGTAGATATGATCAACATAGTGATGTTCACCATTGAAAACTACTCCATCTCACGTGATGATCGGACATGGTTTAGTTGATTTGGATCACGTGATCACTTATATGATTAGAGGGATGTCTATCTAAGTGGGATTTCTTAAGTAATATGATTAATTGAACTTTAATTTATCACGAACTTAGTCCTGATAGTATTTTGCAAATAATGTTGTAGATCAATAGCTCGCGTTGTTGCTTCCCTATGTTTTATATATGTTCCTAGAGAAAACTAAGTTGAAAGATGATAGTAGCAATGATGTGGACTGGGTCTATGATCTGAGGTTTATCCTCATTGCTGCATAGAAGAATTATGTCATTGATGCACCGCTAGGTGACAGACCTATTGCAGGAGCAGATGCAGACGTTATGAATGTTTGGCTAGCTCAATATGATGACTACTTGATAGTTTAGTGCATCATGCTTAACGGCTTAGAATCGGGACTTCAAAGACGTTTTGAACATCATGGACCATATGAGATGTTCCAGGAGTTGAAGTTAATATTTCAAGCAAATACCCGAGTTGAGAGATATGAAGTCTCCAACAAGTTCTATAGCTAAAAGATGGAGGAGAATTGCTCAACTAGTGAGCATGTGCTCAGATTGTCTGGGTACTACAATCGCTTGAATCAAGTGGGAGTTAATCTTCCAGATAAGATAGTGATTGACAGAGTTCTCTAGTCACCATCACCAAGTTACTGGAACTTCGTGATGAACTATAGTATGCGAGGGATGACGAAACGATTCCTGAGCTCTTCGTGATGCTGAAATCAACAAAGGTAAAAATCAAGAAAGAGCATCAAGTGTTGATGATTGACAAGACCACTAGTTTCAAGAAAAGGGCAAAGGGAAAGAAAGGGAACTTCAAGTAGAATGGCAAGCAAGTTGTCACTCCCGCGAAGAAGCCCAAAGCTGGACCAAAGCCTGAAACTAAGTGCTTCTACTACAAAGGAAATGGTCACTGGAAGCGAAAATGCCCTGAATATTTGGTGGATAAGAAGGATGGCAAAGTGACCTAGGGTATATTTGATATACAGGTTATTGATGTGTACCTTACTAGTGTTTATAGTACCCCTGGGTATTTGATACTTGTTCGGTTGCTAAAAATTAGTAACTCGAAACAAGAGTTAGAGAATAAACAGAGACTAGTTGAGGGTGAAGTGACGATGTATGTTGGAAGTGGTTCCAAGATTGATATGATCATCATCGCACACTCCCTATACTTTCGGGATTAGTGTTAAACCTAAATAAATGTTATTTGGCGTTTGCGTTGAGCATGAATATGATTTGATCATGTTTATTGCAATACAGTTATTCATTTAAAGTCAGAGAATAATTGTTGTTCTGTTTACATGAATAAAACCTTCGATGGTCATACACCCAATGAAAATAGTTTGTTGGATCTCGATCATAGTGATACACATATTCATAATATTGATGCCAAAAGATGCAAAGTTGATAATGATAGTGCAACTTATTTGTGGCACTGCTGTTTGGGTCATATCGGTGTAAATCGCATGAAGAAACTCCATAAAGATGGACTTTTGGATTCACTTGATTATGAATCATTTTATGCTTGCGAACCGTGCCTTATGGGCAAGATGACTAAAACTCTGTTCTCTGGAACAATGGAACGAGCTACTGACTTATTGGAAATAATACATACCGATGTATGCGACCCAATGAGTGTTGATGCTCGTGACGAGTATCATTATTTTCTGACCTTCACAGATGATTTGAGCAGATATGAGTATATCTACTTAATAAAACATAAGTCTGAAACATTTGAAAAGTTCAAAAAAATTCAGAGTGAAGTGGAAAATCATCGTAACAAGAAAATAAAGTTTCTACGATATGATCATGGAGGAGAATATTTTGAAGTTACGAGTTTGATCTACATTTGAAACAATGCGGAATAGTTTTGCAACTCACGCCACCCGGAACACCACAGCGTAATGGTGTGTCCGAACGTCGTAAACGTACTTTACTAGATATGATGCAATCTATGATGTATCTTACCGATTTACCACTATCGTTTTGGGTTATGCATTAGGGACAGCTGCATTCACTTTAAATAGGGCACCATCAAAATCCATTGAGACGCCGCCTTATGAACTATGGTTTGGCAAGAAACCAAAGTTGTCGTTTCTTAAAGTTTGGGGTTGCGATGCTTATGTGAAAAGGTTTCAACCTGATAAGCTCGAACCCAAATCGAAGAAGTACATCTTCATAGAATGCCCAAAGGAAACTGTTGGGTACACCTTCTATCACAGATCCGGAGGCAAGATATTCGTTGCTAAGATGGATCCTTTCTAGAGAAGGAGTTTCTCTCGAAAGAAGTGAGTGGGAGGAAAGTAGAACTTGATGAGGTAATTGTACCTTATCCCGAATTGGAAAGTAGTTCATCATAGAAATCAGTTCTAGTGATTCCTACACCAGTTAGTGAGGAAGCTAATGATGATGATCATGAAACTTCAGATTAAGTTACTATAGAACCTCGTAGGTCTTCCAAAGTACAGTCTGCACCAGAGTGGTACGATAATCCTATTCTGGAAGTCATGTTACTAGACCATGATGAACCTACGAACTATGAGGAAGCGATGATGAGCCCAGATTCCGCGAAATGGCTTGAAGCCATGAAATCTGAGATAGGATCCATGTGTGAGAACAAAGTGTGGACTTTGGTGGACTTTCCCAATGATCGGCAAGCCATAGAAAATAAATGGATCTTCAAGAGGAAGACTGACGTTGATAGTAGTGTTACTATCTACAAAGCTCGACTTGTTGCAAAAAGTTTTTCGACAAGTTCAAGGTGTTGAATACGATGAGATTTTCTCACTCGTATCAATGCTTAAGTCTGTCCGAATCATGTTAGCAATTGCCACATTTTATGAAATCTGGCAAATGGATCCCAAAAACTGTATTCCTTAATGGATTTATTAAAGAAGAGTTGTATATGATGCAACCAGAAGGTTTTATCGATCCAAAAGGTGCTGACAAAGTGTGTAAGCTCCAGCGATCCATTTATGGACTGGTGCAAGCCTCTCGGAGTTGGAATAAACGTTTTGATAGTGTGATCAAAGCATATGGTTTTATATAGACTTTTGGAGAAGCCTCTATTTACAAAAAAGTGAGTGGGAGCTCTGTAGCATTTCTAATACTATATGTAGATGGCATATTGTTGATTGGAAATGATATAGAAATTCTGGATAGCATAAAAGGATACTTGAATAAGAGTTTTTCAAAGAAAGACCTCGGTGAAGCTGATTACACATTGAGCATCAAGATCTATAGAGATAGATCAAGACGCTTGATAAGATTTTTCAATGAGTACATACCTTGATAAGATTTTGAAGTAGTTCAAAATGGAATAGTCAAAGGAGTTCTTGCCTGTATTACAAGGTGTGAAGTTGAGTAAGACTCAAAACCCGACCTTGGCAGAAAATAGAAAGAGAATGAAAAGTCATTCCCTATGCCTCAGTCATAGGTTTTATAAAGTATGCTATGCTGTGTACCAGACCTATTGTATACCTTGCTCTGAGTTTGGCAAGGGAGTACAATTTTGATCTAGGAGTAGATCACTGGACAGTGGTCAAGATTAACCTTAGTGAGGACTAAGGAAATATTTCTCGATTATGGAGGTGATGAAAGAGCTCGTCGTAAAGAGTTATGTCGATGCAAGTTTTGACACTGATCCAGATGACTCTAAGTATCAACCTGGATACATATTGAAAGTCGGAGCAATTAGGTAGAGTAGCTCCATGCAGAGCATTGTAGACATAGAAATTTGCAAAATACTTACGGATCTGAATGTGACAGACCCATTGACTAAACTTCTCTCACGAGCAAAACATGATCATACCTTAGTACTCTGTGGGTGTTAATCACAAAGCAATGTGAACTAGATTATTGACTCTAGTAAACCCTTTCGGTGTTGATCACATGATGATGTGGACTATGGGTATTAATCACATACAGATGTGAATATTGGTGTTAAATCACATGGTGATGTGAACTAGATTATTGACTCTAGTGCAAGTGGGAGAATGAAGGAAATATGCCCTAGAGGCAATAATAAAGTTATTATTTATTTCCTTATTTCATGATAAATGTTTATTATTCATGCTAGAATTGTATTAACCGGAAACTTAGTACATGTGTGAATACATAGACAAACATAATGTCACTAGTATGCCTCTACTTGACTAGCTCGTTGAATCAAAGATGGTTAAGTTTCCTATCCATAGACATGAGTTGTCACTTGACTAACGGGATCGCATCATTAGTAGAATGATGTGATTGACTTGACCCATTCCGTTAGCTTAGCACTTGATCGTTTAGTATGTTTCTATTGCTTTCTTCATGACTTATACATATTCCTATGACTATTAGATTATGCAACTCCCGTTTACCGGAGGAACACTTTGTGTGCTACCAAACTTCACAATGTAACTGGGTGATTATAAAGGTGCTCTACAGGTGTCTCCGAAGGTACTTGTTGAGTTGGCGTATTTCGAGATTAGGATTTGTCACTCCGATTGTCGGAGAGGTATCTTTGGGCCCTCTCGGTAATGCACATCACTATAAGCCTTACAAGCATTGTGACTAATGAGTTAGTTGCGGGATGATGCATTTTGGAACGAGTAAAGAGACTTGCCGGTAACAAGATTGAACTAGGTATTGAGATACCGACGATCGAATCTCGGGCAAGTAACATACCGAGGACAAAGGGAACAACGTATGTTGTTATGCGGTTTGACCGATAAAGATCTTCGTAGAATATCTAGGAGCCAATATGAGCATCCAGGTTCCGCTATTGTTTATTGACTGGAGACGTGTCTCGGTCATGTCTACATAGTTCTCAAACCCGTAGGGTCCGCATGCTGAACGTTCGGTGACGATTTATATTATGAGTTATGTGTTTTGATGTACCGAAGGTAGTTCGGAGTCCCGGATGAGATCGGGGACATGACGAGGAGTCTCGAAATGGTCAAGACATAAAGACCGATATATTGTATGACTATATTCGGACATCGGAAAGGTTCCGAGTGATTCGGGTATTTATCAAAGTACCGGAGAGTTTCGGGAATTCGCCGGGGAGTGTATGGGCCTTATTAGGCCTTAGTGGAATAGAGGAGGAGGAAGTCTAAGGAGGGGGCGCCCCCCCCCCCCAAGCCCAATCCGAATTGGGTGAGGGGGGCGGCCCCCCTTTCCCTCTTCTCTCCCTCCTCTTTCCTACCTCTCCTACTCCAACTAGGAAGGGGGGAATCCTACTCCCGGTGGGAGTAGGACTCCCCTTGGCGCGCCCTCCTCCTAGCCGGCAGCCTCCCCCTCCTCTACTCCTTTATATACGGGGGAGGGTGCACCCCATGGACACACAAGTTGATCTGTTGATCTCTCCCAGCCGTGTGCAGTGCCCCCCTCCACCATATTCCACCTTGGTAATATTGTAGCGGTGCTTAGGCGAAGCCCTGCGTCGGTAGCATCATCAGCACCGTCATCACGCCTCGTGTTGATGGAACTCTCCCGCAAAGCTCTGCTGGATCGGAGTCCGTGGGACGTCATCGAGCTGAACGTGTGCTGAACTCGGAGGTGCCGTGCGTTTGGTACTTGGATCGGTCGAACCGTGAAGACGTAAGAAGACTAAGAAAGAAAAGCTAACAGCCAATACCAGACCAGAGTGCCCTTTTAAACTTAACATCAAGACCTCTTATTTGGTCTGAAGTCTAAAATGAGATTTTACATGATTATATGTTTACATGGATGAAGCAAAGCTATTTCTACACATAGCATGGTTGATAATCTTACCAATCCCTGTTTTTAGTGTTCAACATGTGTTATACTACCACCCTCTACCATGGTGTAGATGCTCATTTCACATTATATTTATGCCTGTAAGAAATTCTCTTACCAAATTTTGTACATTGGTCTATTATTATGAATGGTTACTAGCTATGTAAATTTTATCCTTGCAGCAACTTCAAATATAAAGAGGAGATATTCGATTGTCTTTCTGCATATGGAACATTTTAGTTAATTTCTCCCTTTGTTCCATTGCTATTTTGGTACTGCCATACTCAGCGATGATTTGAATGGTGTCACTATAGCATGTTGATTTTTTGTTTTCTATACCTATAGTTTTGAAGAAGTGTATAATGGGTTGCATGTCTACATGAAAGCAATGTATTTGAAATATTCAAAGTTTCTCAACATTTCTATTTTATTGTAAAATATCCTCTTTGATCACTAACCAATATGTAAACTTAGCTTTCAGGTTCATATATTTATAAAAATTCTTATAATTTTACATTCAAATAGATGGGCGTAGCAACGTGCGCCATCAATGATCTAGTAGCATCTTATAAGCAGAAGATGTAGAGGACGTTCCTGACGCATTCCATGCCCAAATAGGGTTGTCCTCTGTCCGAGCATCCAGTTGCACCTCCTCTAAGATCTCCCAAAGGCCTATAAACTGGGTTAAGCCTTCTATGCACAAGTCACCCACCACATTGTTCATCCAAGAGTGCATACACAAAGCCTCTCAGACAAGTCTCATGTTAGAAACTTGTGTACGAACTGACGTCGCAACCAGAGGAACGACCTCCACGATGGTAGCGCCATGGAGCCACCTACCTTTCCAGAACAAAGTTTTGTCTCCAGCTCCAACCCTCCATTTTACCAAGCTTCCAAATGCTAGCACAACCGGTTTGTCCGTGGTCAAGCTGAGCCCTTGCCGCGGCCTGGAGGCATCGGTACGTCTAAGCCATTCCCATCTCAATCTTAGAGCAAAACCATGCTTGTGTAGATCAATGACGCCAAGCCCTCCCATGTGCTTTGGACTACACACTCTCGCCCAAGATACTACACATTTGCCTCCCTTGACTTCCTAAGTCCCGGACCAAAAGAAGGCCCTACGGCCTTTGTCCACTCTATCAAGAACCCATTTTGGCGCCTCCGCAACCATGAGGTGGTGAGTAGCCCGCGCTCTCATGACTTGGTTGACAAGAACTAGCCTGCCGAGTCTAGTCACCAAACCCCTTTGCCATCCCAGCAGGATGTGGAGGGCAGCGTCAACCATCGGCTGCCACTCCGATCTTTTTAGCTGCCAAATGCTTAACTGCAATCCAAGATACTTGCATGGGAAGGTGACAATCTTCCAGGGCAATGCCGACTTAACAATCTCCTCGTCCTCAGGCTCCGCCCGAATCATGATAGCCGCTGATTTGACAAAATTCACTTTAAGCCCAGATGCTACTCCGAAGATGGTAAGTGTTTCTTTGACGAACAAGAGATTTGGCCGTGTGGGTTTGATGAAAAGAACCACATCGTCAGCATACAAGGACAATCGCTGCACTGGGCTACATCCATTAATGGTACTCATCACTCCAGCCTCCTGTGCCTTGATGATGATATGCGTGAGGAAATCCATGGCGATAACAAAGAGTAAAGGGGAGATCGAGTCCCCTTGCCTCAAGCCTTTGGCATGCATAAACTTGTCGCCAGCACAACCATTCACGATCACTCTGGAGCTAGCTGTAGTAAGTAGAGTTGCGATCCATGAAATCCACCGCTCCGAAAAACCTTTGGCTCTTAACACTTCAAACAAGAACGGCCACGCCAAGGAGTCAAAGGCTTTAGTGATGTCGAGCTTGAGCAAAACTCCTTTAGCTTTCCTTCTATGCATCGACCGCGCCATTTGCCTCACAAGAAGAAAATTATCATGCAAGCATCTCCCCTTTATGAATGCAGACTGGTTCACCTAGACAAGTTCCCCATGCGCGGTCTAAGTCTCGTAGTAAGAAGCTTAGATGCAATCTTGGGCATGTTGTGCACAAGGCTAATCGACCGGAAATCAAATACCGAACACGCATCTGGGGACTTCAGCAGGAGAGTGATCAAAGCTTGGTTTAGCCTCCCAAAACCCCTACCATTTCCAAGAAAAAGCTTATGAAATTGCAGCCATGAGATCTGCCTTGATCACCTCCCAAGCTTTTTGAAAGAACAAACCAATGAACCCGTCCGGTCCCGGAGCCTTGTCAGAGGGTAGGTCCTTGATGACTGCCCAAAGCTCCTCCTCTGTGAACATACGGTCTTGCTCCGAGAGGTCAACGTGAGCAACTCCAAGACCGACCAAATCAAGCGTAAACTCTCAAGCTACGTCCTTGCCCAACAAATTCTTGTAAGCATTGTAAAAGGCTTCCTCCTTGCCTTTCTGGTCAGTGATAGTGCGCCCCTCCATGCTCAAAGAAGGTATGTAGTTCTTCATTCGCCTCCCATTCGCCACCAAATGAAACAATTGCGTGTTAGCATCCCCTTCTTGAAGCCATGTTATTCTCGACCTTTGTCTAGCGATGGTTCTCTCTAGGGATGCCAGCCCTAGCACAAGTTGCTTCAACGTTCTTCTAAGCCATCTTTCCTCCTCCGTAAGCCTACGGTTTTCCTGAGCACAGTCGAACCGCATGATGACAATATTCGCGATGGCAATCTGCAACTTGATATTTCCAATCTCCATTTGACCCCATGCAGCAAGAGCTCTAGTCGTGTTGCGCAGCATGATATCTAGCCGCATGAAAGGATCCGTGATGCCGGGATCACAAGTCCAAGCCTCCTTCATGATATCCAAGAATCCATCCATTTTGACCCAAAACTTCTCAAAACGGAACCTCCTTTTATAATGCATTGGCTCATGGAGAGTGAGATGCAAGGGGCAGTGGTCCGAGTGCTCGGTGGACAATGCTTGCAGCAAACATTCCGGGTGATCAAGTTCTCAATCAACTGAAATGAACGCACGATCAATCTTGGTAAGCGTGGGCGTCTCCCTTTCGTTACTCCACGCACTTGCGCCCATGCAAAAAGAGCTCCTTGAGCGCATTATTATCCACAAAACGCTTGAACTTCCCCATCATTCCCCGGTCTAAATTCGAGTTGTTTTTATCTGCCGCGTAAAGGATAAGATTGAAGTCACCAATCACTAGCCATGGACCCTGGCATAGTGATCTTCTCTCCGAAAGATCATTCATGAAATTTATCTGTTGCTCATCTTCCTGCGGCCCATATACTAGGTTAACCACCAAGGTGTCCCCTCTTTAGGCGAGACAAAACCCGTAATGCAATGAGAATCATTGACAAAGTTCGTCACCATCACCCTAGTAGTGTCCCAAACCACAAAAATACCACCTCTCGTCTCCGAGGCCGGTAAGTAGGTAAAACCATCATAGTTCGGTCCCATGCATTGCAAGATTACATAAATGTTCACTTCCTCTAAATTAGTTTTTAATATACATACAATCGCCGCACGAACAGAGTCCACAAAGCCTCTTAGTGCCTTCCTCTTGGCCGAGTTGTTAAGGCCTCTGACATTCCAACACGCCAACTCCAAGGCGTTGAAAGACATCGGACAAGGATGACTCCAACACCACCGCAACCCTCGCACCTACTGCGCCGTAACAGGCTCATCCATCCATGCCTCACCTGCTAGATTGAGCGGTATTGCCTTCCCAAAGATGGCCGCGATGGCCCTCAATTGTGGCTCCTGAAGCGGTGAATCGAACACTGTACGCAACTGACCTACGCGTCCTCAGAAACGGCCAAATCATCACAATCAAAACCTAACGTCTTGAGCAGCACCACTTCAGCAGCTGATGCCTTAGTCTTCCTGGATCCACCAGAACAAACAGACCGAGTCGTGCGTCGCGGCGTGAACGGATCTTGTCCAGTCCTTACTCCTCTTAGACCTTCAAACTCCTTAAGGAGTGGCAGCGCAAGTTTCTTAAGCAGCCCGGCGCAAAACGTTTTGATATTGCCCAGCACGGCGATCTCCTTGGCCGAGAGATGCCCCTCATGGCGCTGCTGAGACACATCCGCACAAACCACCGTGTCAAAATCGCCACTCGAAATCCCCTACCTGCATGCATTGTACGTAGTCACATCCATGCATGCAATGGCGGGCTGCAACTCCTGTAGCACGGGACCCACCACAGGCGCATCTGCATGCATCCCCACCTCTCCTTCCTCTGTCGAAGTCTGCAGCAAATCATCGACCGGGGCCCATCCATCTGCAATTTTGTCGGGCACCGCAGGAGAAACTTGCCTTATCACTTCCTCGGCTCTCGCGCCGTCCTGGACTGGCGCAACCACAATCGACCGGTCCACCTCCGGTCCCTCAGTCGCACCCTGATTGGCCGAATCCAAAACATCAACCAAACTAACAGTCTCCATCGCAATCGCTGCAACCTTGGGATCCCCTGGGGCCTCGCTGCCAGCCCGTGGCTGGTTCGCTCCCTCCCCAACTTTATCAACTTTACCAGCAACCTCGGGATCCGCCTCTGTCTGGATCAGCCGCTGCGGCTCGAGATTGGCTGGCCCATGCTCCGCGGTCCCACCATGGTCAAAAGACACCACCGCCAGTCCGCATGGCGCCACGTGAGCAGTCCTCGACATCACCACAGCGGGCGGGGGAGTGGCCCCATCATCCCTGCCCAGATCTTCTGTGGCAGCATGCGCCACAGGAACCACCAACACGGCCTCGGCAGCCAACTGCCTGCCCTCTCCAGCCCCGGTTGCCACGGCGGTGACCACCGGCGAGTGCGCCTTCGCCATCGTGCTCTGAGCCATAGGTGGAATCCTCCAGTCCGACGACCCGATATGCCCCATCAAGGCATGCATGTAGGAACCGCCCGACGTCCTACTGCCCGGCGCACCTCCGCGTCAATCACGAACACCTCTCGTCCACGACAAGACACGCCACTCGCCCCGGCCAGAGAAGTCACCGGAGTCTTCAGGCATCCCGCTCTGGCCGCTTCCATCGGAACTTGGCGGCCTCAACCAGCGCTCCAGACCCTCATGGTCACGAATCCTGTCAATGTGAATAAGCGTCTTGTACTCCAGCAACGCCCGAGACGTGGGCGACCTCGCCGCCGGTCCTCCGTTCACCACCGACTCCGGAACCCAAAGCCGCCTGTCCACTAGCACCTCGTCCGGATGAACGCACCAGGCACGCAGCTTGAAGAGAGACAAATCCTCCCTGTTCTCTGTCTCCGGCGCCAAGCTCTCCACCAGACATGACGAACCCAGAAGTTCCGCCGCCGTCTCGGACGTCCATGCATGAGATGGGACCCCCTCGATCATGAGATCAACTTGCGAACGCATCACCTTCAAAACAGCTTGAGCTTGCTTGACCCATGGCTTGACAAAGAGCTTGAAGAAGCCATGCTCGACGCTGCCCGCTGCCAACGCCCTGTTGCGCAACTCCGGCACCGCGTACACCACCAGAAAATCCTCGGGGTGGAACTTGTGAACCGAAAATCGGTGGCGTGGGATGTGCAGCTCCTCCGACAAAACTTCAGCAGCTTCCTGGCATGACACCGCTGGCCTGGTGCCGCCCACATAGGCCACCACTGCCAGCCTCAGGCGCTGCTCGAGATCCTTCATCTCCGGCGTACGACGAAGAACGCAATTATTGCCAGTAGCAACAGCTGCAGCCGACGCCTGTCCAGACCCCACAGGTGCGGTGACAACCGGAACTGGCGAGGACCCCTCCAAAGGAGCGATCTGCCTAGTCGCTGGTGTCAGCCTGCTCGCTGGTCCGGCCTGCGTCGACGGCTGCGAAGCACGCACTACCTTGGCCACCGCTTCACGCCGGAGATCCTCCTCAGACCTGGGGCTCCGGATGTCATTTCGAGACGAAACTTTGCAGTCCAGACAAGAAGAAAAGGTGTTTTTTTTTGTCAATTTCTTCGTTCAGTTCGGTCCCTCGTGTGATGTAAACACGAGACGGAAGAAAGGATAAGAAGAAGCGGTCACGATTCGATTTCGTCGTCGTATCACACGGAAGATGATTGTGGATTTGTGGTCGATCGAGCTGACGGCGACTCGTGGAACTGCCTGCCGCGCGGCACTAGCACGTCTAGCCACACGTAGGTGTGTGGTTTTGCTGCCGCTGACCGTTCGCGCACGGTGAACCGTCCACGGAACAGGGACGCCCTGCCGTGCCGTGGGCCGTGGCCGTGGTCCAGCCCAGACCGGGGAGCACGCCGGGTCCCGGGCGGCCGTGCGGTCGCCGATCCATCGATCGGCCGGCCGGGGAAGTGGGAGGGGAGGGAGGGACCATCGAGAACCAGTCGATCGCTCGCGGTGCTCTGCTGCGCTGCGCTGCGCTCACCGGTTCGTGGCACGTTGGCGGCATACCGGACGAACGAATCCCACCGATGGGCATGGGCGGGGCCGCGCGCCCTCGTGCCGTGTCGGCCGCCCGAACGAATCCAGCGTCTGTCCGCCGCTCCTCTTTTTGGCCTCTCGTTGCGCGCGGGCCACCTGCGTGCGTGCGTGCGCCACGGAAAACGAGGGGGCCCGGGGTGACGGGCGAGTGAGTCGAGCGTGACGCGTAGGTGCAGCGCGGAGGTGGCAGCGAGCGTGACGCGCTGGTGCCAGCGAGGGTACGTCTAGCGAACTTTTTCTCTTCGGGGGAATCTATTTTGTTTTAGGAGTTACGGGGGAGTCCATTTTACGGAAAAACCTATATGTCGCATACTGCATCAAAATGTCGAGGGTTCGCGGAGGATTCAGCAGGGAGCGACGCGATCTAGGCCGGCCCGTTAGCGGTTAGCCTAGCAATGGTTTTCTCCGGTTTTGGAAACCTTCTAGAAGGTTCCCTGAACCGGTTTTTCTTTTTTCCTGTTGTTTTTCATGGCTGGTTTTCATTTCGTTTTTTTTTCTGTTTCTTTTTTTATTTTTACTTTCGTTTTTATCTTTTCTGTTTCTTTCTTCCTTTTTGTTTTTTTTCGAAAATTTCAAATTTTGTTCAGATTTTCAAAAAATGATCCTCTTAACAAAATTTGTTCAGAATTTAAAAAATGTTCACATTTCAAAATATGTGCAGGAATTTCAGAAAAATGTTCCTGTTATAAATTGTTCACAAATTCAAATTGTGTTCAGATTTTCAAAAAATGATCCAATTAACAAAATTGATTCAAAATTTTGAAAAGTGTTCACGTTTCAAAAAATGTAAAGGAATTTCAAAAAAAATCTTACTGTTATAAATTGTTCACAAATTCAAATTTTGTTCAGATTTTCAAAAAATGTTCCTCTTAACAAAATTTGTTCAGAATTTTTAAAAAAATCACCTTTCAAAAAGTGTGCAGGAATTTTAAAAAAATCTTCCTGTTATAAATTGTTCACGAATTCAAAAAATGTACAGGAATTCCAAAAGTGTTCCTATTTTTTAAAAATTGTCCACAAATTCCAAAAAAAAACTCACGTTCTGATAAAAATTGTTGAAAATTCAAAACATGTTGATGATCCTCAAATCTGGTCAGAAATTTTTGAAATGTTTGTGGTTCCAATGTTTTCTTCGGAATTTGATGCAAAGTTCCATTTTTGCCCTTTTTGTTAATAAATTCTAAAAAATTTTGTAGTTATAATTTTTTGTTCAAGTTTCATGAAATATTCCTTTTTAAATTATTTGTTTCAAAATTCAGAAAATGTTTGAAATTTCAAATTTTGTTCAGAATTTCATAATTTGTATAGAAAAAATGTTTATTTTTCCAAAAATTGTTCAGAAATTCAAAAAAGGTTTGCACATTTTCAAAGTATCACTTTAAAGAAGTACGCTTAAAAAAAACTATCACTGCAAATTCCAGTTTGCGACATTAACTGATTGAAATTCGCTGCACCCAGTTCTATGCTAACTCTAGTTCTTTATAATGTGCGCTGCGTTTAAAATGTCAAAACATGTGTGGTGGAGTGGCTGTGCGGTCGCGATGACAACCTCCTAGTCTTGTGTTCGAATCCTGGCACCGTAGCTGCTTTTTGCTATCTTTTTTCGTCTCGCGGTAAAGCTCGATGGGCCGGCCCACCCGCGCTGTCTCCTGTGCGAACGCCCAACATTTTCACGCATAATGCGGCGCATAGGACCTCTCCTATTTTACGTCAAAAAATGGGAGGTTCACTCATAAGGGCCGTTAAACGGGCCGGCCCGTCAAATATAACTGTAGTAGCGGTCCAGCCAGCGTTTTTTTTCTTTTTTTGCTTTCTAGCAGTTTTTTCTTCCAGTCATTTTTTTTGCTTGTTTTTCCATAAAACCATGGAATGATATTTAATTTAAAAGTGTCTATTTAGAAAAACGAAAAACACAAACGTATCTACAACACCTGTGACCATTTTTTAAATTGTCTTGAAAATTTCAAACTACAAACATTTTTATATATGATTTTATTTAAAAAAATTGTGAACATTTTAAATTTCCAGTAACATTTTATAAAATTGTGAACGTAATTTGAATAGAAAACAAAAATAGAAAAAGAAACAAAAAAAAGGAATAACAACATAGCTAACTGAGCTGGCCCAGTTCAGAGTCACTTGCTCGCTCGGCTTTGTGCGTTTGCTCAACAAAACAACGCAGAGTGTCGAGAGCTCCTCTCAGCGCCCACACGCCTCATCACATGGCCCGGCCCCATCTCGCCTGAGCGCTCACTTCGCCTTACCCGCTTGCCCGCTCTGGACAACTCTTCACAAGGTTTTTTTCCGCCAACATTTCCTGCTGTTCCTTGCTATTAAAACGTCTGACTTTTTGTGAAGCAGATTGGGAAACTAAAAAAATTCTGGATTGAAAAATGTTCACGAAATTGAAAAAATGTTCGTGATTCAAAAATGTTTATGAACTTGAAAATAAGCACGCATGTCTAAAAAAAGGTCACAAATTTTGAAAATAATTTCATGCATTTGAGAAAACAAATCCAAGGATTTTTTAAGGACATGATTGTGAATATTCTTGTGAATTTGAAAAGGTTGACGAATTTTGAAAATAATTTCATGCATTTGAAAAAACAAATCCAAGTATTTTTAAAGACCATGATTTTGAATATTTTCTGAATTTGAATAAGTTCATGAATGTGGAAAACATTCACAGATTGATTTTTTTTACGAAATTGAGAAAATTTCACAAGTTTGAAATTATTTGCGAGTTTTCAAAAGTGCATGCCTTTGAAAAATTATGCTCGTGAAATTTTAAAAAATAAAATATAAATACAATATAAAACAAGAAACAAAAAACGAGCAAAAAATGAAACAAAAAGGCAAATAAAAGAGAAACACGAGAAAATCATTTGGAAGCTTCCAAAAACCGGGGAAAGGGGAAGCTGACATGGGTCGGCGCATCTAAACAACACTGATTCCCAACATGGGTGATCACTAAGAAAAGGCTCGTAACTGGAACGTGAAGCACCAAATAAGAAAATCCAACGGGTGGATCCCACATACCGGCCTCGGGGATAACAATTGGTGGGATCAATGGTAGGGATGAAAAATCATTATCTCAAGCCTTGATGGATCATGTGGGTTTCAAGTGTTTGAAGGGTCCTTGTGTGCCATTTCAAAAAAAAAAAAAATCAACACAAGAAATGCATGGAAGAGAGGAATGGGGTATGTGCACGTCGTTAACGAAAACAAGGTTGCTAGAAATATATGATTTTCTTTTCTGAGATCATGTCCAATGATTCAGAATTATATCCCACATATTGTACCCTTATTTTATTGTCTAAATTACAACACGTGGGGTTTGTAAGAAAAGATACCAGTGCTTGAAGGAAACAAAACTTTGGGTATATACTTCCTCCGCAGCGCTATCCTATATACCCGAACTTGTACCGTAGGAGCATGTATTTCCTCGGGAACAAGTATAGACAACCGATGGTAGATCAATTTTGGTGGATTGCTCGTTTGCAAGTGAACTAAAGAAGTCATAGAAAAATATTCCCTCTGATTTATATTAGTTATCACTCAAAGTGGATGTATCTAGCATTCAAATATATCTAGATACATCTACTTGAGCGATAAGTAATATATATATTAGAGGAATTACTAGATTAAAGAAGGCTCTCCTGCACTTAAAAGGCAACACCATTACATGACATCTAGCCATTGCTCACCCCAAGTATTATTTTGGCGTCTCAAGATTATGTACAGCCCCAACATGTTAAACACAAACGGGGGTGACTATTGGTGTTGACTGTGTGCATCTTAAAATACAGAGACTGGATCTTGCTCAGCATGCTTTGAATCTGCTTGATGCTACATTTTCTCAACTATCTAAAAGAAATGCAAGGTTCCGTTTCCCACCTTACGCCGCTCGTTTCGTCCATCCTCCCTGCGGCTGCACTCGCGATTGGTTTTATCACATCCTTCCCCACGTCGGTTTTGCATTGAAGACCTTCCTAAAACAACCACGCTGATTGATTCCCCTTAACCTTATCCCACCTCTGATATAGCCGCCACCACAGTCTCCCCCATCTCGCGAACGACAGGAGGATGTACGCTCCCCGTTCATGATCTCTCGCCAGCGACGCCCTAACGTCACCGTAGCGCGCGACACAGGGATTCGTCGCTGCCGCCCGCAGCTACTTTGCCCCTGACGTCGAGGAGGGGGTCGGCAAGAGCTCATGTCCTCCCGGTGCTGCCGCCGCTGGGCTCGTCTCGTCAGGAGGACACGGTGTCGATGCCGCCGCTGGCGACGCCTCGTTCTTTCTTGAGGTCAATCGTGAGGGACTCCTGATTTTTGAACATGTGTGTTTCTTCTTGTGTTGCAGCCTGTAGGTCGTGCTCGTGCAGGTCGGGTGTGCTGCACCTGCAGCCTGCGAGATCCGAGGCGTGACAACATCGGTGATTCTGTTCACCGTAGGAAACCTGCGCCGCATGGAGGCTACGGAGGTGCGTTGCCGGCGGAGACGTGTTTGCGTCATCTCCGATGAGTCCCCTTCTTATGAGTCCCCTTATGAGTCCCCTTCTGATGTTTCTATATCTGGTGTTGGCTCTCGCTTCAATCAGATCCGTGGGAGGCTATTGTTGCCGCTTTCAGTGGCGCAACGGATGGCCGACCTAACCACCATTGTCCAACCTCCCCTCCGATGTATGCGTGTCTAGCTATCACGCCCGCTACGGCAAGCATGATGTGTACACGTCTTGGTTGCTGCGGCCGTCAGGCATTCGTCCCTTCCCGACTGTCTCGCATTGGCATAAGAAAGAACGATATGTTGATTTTGCATAAAAAAGAACTTGGGAGTAAGGCAGTACGGGCGTCAAGAATGGACTGTAAAAGTGGCAGTACCAGTATGTTTCTTTTTATATATGAAAATGAAATATGTGTAACGCCTCACAGATTTTTCTCCAAAGAAGAAAGGAGAAGTTCACCAAAGTTGACCAATATTCAGTACCCTTTTTTTTGCGAATAGTACTAATAACATTACCTGCAAGTGCAAGCAAGGAGAACCACTGGTGCTTTGGCAAAAGGAAAGCAACACGATGCCAAAAGATTGTAGAATTACCATTGCATCACCCATCTTCTGAAACATACATGTTCTCTGTATCTTGCACTCCATTCCGTTCCTGTGAGTTTCTTTTGTTCTGAAACATACATGTTCTCTGTGACTTTTCTTGCAGATCCGCTGATGATATGCTTGGGCGCTAGATCTTCATGAATTGGTCAGTGATTGTATGAACATGAATTTGTAGTCTGACTAAGTTCTTGTTGCTCAATTATATGTGACCATGTTGCAACTGTGTTTGCACAACTGTATTTGCATGTGACGTCGGTTTGGCCAATAGACTTTTTTTTAGATTCTCTGCTGGACCTTTTGGTAGTGTATTTAATTTTGATTGTGATGGAGTGGGACTTAAACTTCAAAGTATATTTGCATGTTAGTGTACCAAAATCTTAATTGACATTTTATATATAATGAGCAAAAAAACCTATGATCTCAAACATGCCACTGGTACAACCCATACTAAACTTGATTTGTTCTCTCAATATGGAGTGTTAATCTTCTACTCTATATGGGCTTGGAGGACACAAGCATGGCAAGTCTGGTTGGTGGAGGAGGAAAATAAGAATGATTTAATAGTAAGAAAGGGAAGATAATGCTGCTTGAGATGTGCATGGGATTCTGAATATATATGTTTGATACTTTCCCCTCATGACAGAGATTAGCTGAGGTTTGTGGTGTCCTCATAATATGCGGGGTTCCGTTATTTTATTATTTCACCCTAGGCCCCCGGTGCAATGCATGGGCAATTACCTAGTGAGTTAATAAAAGCGCTCATCAGGAGGAAAATGTACAGCCCAAATTTCCCCTAAAACGCACGATTTTTTTAATACAAGATTTATATTCACTCTTTGCAATAAACCAGCTAAAAAAAGGGGCAGTAAACCTAACAAATAAAGGGGGGGAAAGGGGCCCAAAGCGGCACTAGAAGGCCGAAGTCGTCACTGTGGCCCGCGGGGCCCGTCGCCGTCGGCCCGCTACGCACGCACGCACGCAGACAGCAGGACCTCCCCCAAAAAAAAAGACAGCAGGAATCTTCGCGAGCTATCACGACGTGTCGCGTCGCCCGTCCCCTGTCCCGTTCCCCTCCCCCGCCGTCGCTCTCGTCCTGCCGAGATTCCGCACGAGCTCAACTGCCAGCGAGCTCTCACCGCCACTCGCTGCCCCGCCCGCCCGCCAGCCAGCCAGCTACAAGATCGCCCGCCGCCTCTTCTTCTCCTCTTGCAAGCTGAGCCACTCCGCTTCCTTCTGGCTCAGATCTCTCCTCCAACTCCGAGAGTGCCCCCGGTGGCGCCCCTCCTCCGCCCCCGGACCGTCATCCCGCAGGTGAGCTGAAGCCGATCTCTCTCCGTGGCCGCTCCATGGGTGGGCTGCGAGTCGCTTGCCCGCGCCCGCCAAGTGTTCGACGGAATAGCCACGAGGTTGAGGCGTATGCCGTGCGCGCGTGTGCTTTTGCTTTCTTGAGCTGCTGCTGGCCATCCCATCCTGATTGTCACGGGTGCTGCTTAGAGGCTATCCGATCGGGATTAGTTGTGACTGAGCAGCAATTTTGAAGCTTCTGCCCGATAGGAATTTGTCCATGTGGGTAAAGGAAAAAAACATGCTGTGTGCTATGCGCGTAAGGTAGTTTCAGCAGGAAAGTTGATTACATGTTGTTGTCTGGATAGCTGCCCTGTTAGCTGTTGCTGCTAGCACTGTTTTTGAGTCGCGCGACTAGTCGTCGACTAGTCCATGAGTCCCACTGCCAGATGTCAACTCAACCCCTCTCGAGTCCATCGGCCAGGCACGACTCGTCAAGAGTCTCTACCCCCAGAACGACTCGTCAACCATCGACTCGAAAACCTTGGCTGCTAGTCTCAAGCCCAGGGGACCTCATCGTTGTGTCACTTTAGGCGATCTTTTGGGCAGCTGAAATCTGGTGATGCAAGTCTGAAGTCCGTCTTCCCGTCCCAGTTCCATTTTTTCTATAGGATCTACTCCATATTTGATAGTACAAGAAGGATCACGTCTCTTTTGTATGCGTGTTCATACAGTCCTGGGGGAACTCTGCGGCAGGGAGTCCGAGACAACAGGTTATCTGCTCTTTACATGCTGCCGCGTCGCGCAGGTCTGGTGTGCCCTTGGCGTCGACCGTGGTCTCCGCTGCAGCGATATCTGGGAGGTCCCGTCTCCTCCTCTTGCACCTCAAAAGCACTGGCCTGCTGTGCGACTTCTCCTTTGGCGAATTTGGAATCATCGGCACGATGTGGTGTTCCAAAGCAAACGTCCTGCTGTCAGCCATGCCGTCGCCGCTGCTGCCGGCGACCTCAAACTTTGGTCCTTCCGCCTGAAGCCTGAAACCGTGGAGACCTGGCAGTTTGGAGCCCATTCCTCCAAAACCTGGACCTGTGATCTCCCTGCAGTTCTGCTTATTTCTTTCCCTGCCTGAATTTTTGTTGGGTAGAAAGCCACAAAACTCTTATCTGTACTCTCCCAGGGCTCTGGGTTTGCTGCTTTGCAGCTTGAGAAATACATATTCAGGTGGGGCGTCTTGCCCACCGGTGACTTCTCAAATAAAAAGAAGTCCTGGGGGAAGCATAAGCCATGAACTGTTGCCTTGACATCTGCTTTTCTTCTCAGTGTCGATCTCACTTAATCCTTTAGTACTTATAATATACATCTCGCACATTTGCTGATGGTGATCGTTCACAACCTTTCCCACGCAAAGAAGTCTGAAACTTTTGTTTTTTTTTTCCTGTTTGCAGGTGTGAGACCGGTGCATTGCTTGGTTGACCCCTACTTCTGGAAATGCTTGATTCACTTATTAGCCATGTAATAAGATCCTCAAACAGCTCTGACTCGTTTTTTGCTGCGCTGTCATCTTCACTTTATCTGACACTTAGTAAAAGCACTGATGTGCCATATTTATCTTGTTGGCCTAGGACCCAAAGGTGTTGACTGAGGAGAAGCCTGATGAGATAATTGCGACTGGTGTTGTTGAAAGTCTGCAGAATTTTCTGCGCAAGTGCATCATAGCTGTCCTCTCATATGGCCCGATGCCTAAACACATCGCGTTTATTATGGACGGGAACCGCAGATATGCCAAGTCCAGAAGTATCAAGCAAGGCACCGGTCACAGCGTGGGGTTCGCTGCTCTAATGGCAAGTCTTATCTACTGTTACGAGATGGGTGTCAAGTACATCACGGTGTATGCATTCAGCATCGACAATTTCAAACGTGACCCTAGCGAGGTCAAGACCTTGATGGAATTAATGGAGGAAAAGATCAACAAGCTGTTGGAAAACAAGAATGTCATCAACAAGGTTAACTGCAAGATCAACTTCTGGGGGAACCTGGACATGCTTCCCGAACCAGTGCGGTTGGCAGCCCAGAAGCTGATGGCGAGCACCGCCGAGAACACAGGACTGATCTTCTCCGTCTGCATGCCGTACAATTCGACCTCCGAAATCGCCAACGCCGTCACCGAGCTCTGCAAAGAACGGAGGGATATGATGCAGGGGCAGCAGGCCAGTGGCCGCAACGGCCACCCCGCAAATGGCGGTGCACATTTGGATATCTCGGTGGCCGACCTGGACCGCCACATGTACACCGCTGGCTGCCCGGACCCGGACATTGTGATCCGGACCTCGGGCGAGACCCGGCTGAGCAACTTCCTCCTGTGGCAGACGACGTTTAGTCATCTGCAGAACCCGGACCCCCTCTGGCCTGAGTTCTCCTGGAGGCACCTCGTCTGGGCGATACTGCAGTACCAGAGAGCCTACCCGTACATCGAGCAGAACAAAGGTCTGGCAAAGAAGCAGCTGTGAGTGAGGGATCTCATCTCCTTCGCAAGGAGATATATGTAGATGGTCATCCAGAAGACACAATAATAACAGACAGGGCTGGCAGAGAAGCGTCAGTCTGTGAATAAGGGATCTGATCTCCTTTGGGAGGAGATAAGCAGATACCAAGAAAAGATAGTTACAGCAACATGTTGGAAGTTTGCCCTTGCTATTTTTCGTGTATGGGAGGAGTATAATTATGGGAGCCATGTGTATTATGATGTACAATTCTCCGTTTTACTGTCGTGTTAAATTAAACGTTGGCAATGGCTTGCCACTTCGCCTGAATAAGGAGCCAAATCGAGGAAATTGTAAAGCGTCACAATATATATTCAGTACTCATTTGTACTCCCAAGGCATATAATTCACATTTGCCTCGTTTTCATAGCTACTTACAAGAAGCTTGTTGTGAAGGACTCTTGTTATTAATGCTATCTGCTATGGTGCTAAGTTTATGATTCCTGGATGGCTCCGGTTTGAGAATGACATTGATGTTGGGGAAGTGGTTGTTCTCATGACGACCAAGGGGGAGGTGATTGCCATTGGTATCGCTGAGATCCCAACTGCTGTTATGGCGACTGATGACCATGGCGCGGCAGCGAAGATCAAGAGGGTGGTCATGGACAGAGGCACATACCAGGAAATGGGAACTTGGTCCGGTGGCAGCGTCCGAAAGATGATGAACGAGGGCTCCTTGATAAGCATGGGAAACCAACTGAGAAGACCCCAGCTGAGTGAATATTCAATCCCGAGCCTAAGGCTCATCTGCACCCGGTGAACAGAATTCATGGCAAAAATGACAAAATCCGGCCTGAACAGTATGCAAACAGTAAACTTCTCACAGATCCCAAATTGTTTTTTTTTGCTGAGAACTACTCAGATGCCCAAACACAATGAAATTTGTCACGTACATCACGCACTTGAACATCTCCCACGGGTAAAGATGCACCTGAGGGCCAAAACGCCCTCCTCCTGTGCTTCCTACTGGTGTGCAGGGATTGTTAGCATTGCAGCTGCTCCTGAACCCGATAAGGTAAAAGTGGAACACCATGATGTGGTGCCAAGTGAGGATTTCAAGAAGAAAAAAGAGAAAGACCCATCAGGATATGATGTAACTGGGGGAGAACAGAATAGTGAGAAGAAGAAGAAGAAGAAGAAGAAGAAAAAGAAGAAGAAGAAGAAAGGCGGTGACGTTGTTGCTCTAGAGACTACAGAAGTTGAGAAGAGTGTGAAGAAAAAACACACAGAGGCACAATAGATACTCCCTCCGTCCCATAATGTAAGACATAGGATGATCATGTTTTTGGTTGCAATTCTATGTAGGCTGCAACGCTGAGCTCGTCCATGTAGCTAGTGATGAAACCACATGTCGCAAAAGGGGCTTGGAACTTGCCCTCAAAGATTATGTCCCTCCGAGCTTTCCAGATCACTTCGACATGCCCCGCTTCGTTCGATTGTTCTTCCAATGAAAAGAGCCAGTTCTTTGCCGCCGGTTGCGTACAAAGCTTGAGGCGTTCGTACAAGTCTTCATCCAATAATATCTGGCCATCCTGCCCTCGACGAGTGAATGCCTCCGCGAGTGTCCCGTGTAGTCGCAAATGGAGCATGTCTTCGATGTGGCCATGTTCCTCCTGTGAGCAATGTCCGCTGTGGGTAAACTATGCCTTGCCAACCGTCATGCAAAGATTATTACCTTGGACGGTAACTTTTTTGCCAAATGTGGGTGTCTTGTCCATTGCCGATCCCGCGGATCAGGCCTTGCTTGAGAACCTCACGGCCGTTCAAGATTGAACGCCATACTTGGGATGGTTTAGACCCCAATTGCGCTGTCCAAAAATCACCGTTAGGAAAATAGAGCGCCTTCAGAATCTGCCCACGTAGGACCTCTTTGATTCACAGGATTGTAAAAACACATGAATAGAAAAAAGGACCGTGATATTTGGCACTTGTGTGGTGGATAGCAAAACTACCACACTCCTCCTTCCTCCCATATAAATACATGCATGCATGCATTAGGATATAGATTAGGGTGTGACTAACTTTCTTTCCACGTCCATCCCTCTCTCTAATTACATACATGCACTAGAGGACAAAAAAGCTGATGTCATCCTAGATTCTCTCATATTTCAAAAATTCAAAATGTTTTGTAGCTTAAACCATTGGTTCGATGCAAAAACCGTTTTCACATAAAAGATTCGTCGCGATGAGATCTTCAAAACTAGATCCCATGTTGGTATGTTCCGACTAATCTTTTTTTCGGGTCAAAAGTTACCACACCTCGGGTACATAAGTTACCAAGCCTGTGGTATGCAACTTACCGTGCTATTTCCACATAAG
>NC_041393.1:37453296-37492196 GCF_002162155.2 Triticum dicoccoides
AAAGTTACCGCAGGTATTTGTACTTAACTTAGTAGGTACGTGGTTCATATATTACCGTGCTATTTTCACATAAGTTATCAGGAGATGTTTCTCAAAAACTTTTTCCCCTCGGTTAAAAGTTTTTGCGGTATTTGTACATAAGTTATAGGGTATGCGGTTCGTATTTACCATATTATTTTCACATTAGTTATTGGGGTATGCTCTTTCTCCCGGTCAAAAAAGTTACCGCGGTGTTTCTGGTAAGTTGTCGGGTATGCGGTTCACATACTACCGTGCTATTTTCGCACAAGTTACCTCGGGGATTGGAGTATGTTTTTCAACAACTTTGTTTCCCGTTGGTCAAAATTATTGCGATGTTTATTCATAAGTTATCGGACATGCAGTTCATATATTACCGTGTTATTTTCACATAAATTGTTTTCAACAACTTTTTTCTGCCGGTCTAAAAAGTTACCACAATATTTGTACTAAGTTATCATGTATGTGATTTGTATATTATCGTGCTATTTCTACATAAGTTTCTGAGGTTATATTCTTCAACAACTTTTTCTCCTGGTCAAAAAGTTACTGTGGTGTTTCTATGTAAGTTATCAAGTATGTGTTTCGTATATTACCGTGTTATTTTCACATTAATTATCGAGATATGTTTTCAACAACTTTTTCCTCGCGGTCAAAAAGTTAATTACCGAGGTGGTTGTACGTAAGTTATCGGGTAAACGGGTCGCATATTATCATACTATTTTCACATAAGTTACCGGGGGTATGTTTTCAACAACTTTTTATTTCGATCGGAAAAGTTACCGTAGTGTTTCTACGTAAGTTATCGGGTATGTGGTTCGTATACTATCATGCTATTTTGATATGTTTTTCAACAATTTTCTTCCTTCTTGGTAAAATTTACCATTGTCTTTGTACGTAATTTATCGTGTATGCAGTTCATATATTACCGTGCTATTTTCACATAAGTTATTGATGTATATTTTTCAACAACTTTTTTCTCATGGGTAAAAGTTATCGAGGTATTTGTGGATAAGTTATCACGCCCATGGTGCATATGTTACCATGTTATTTACGCAGTAGTTACCGGGGGTATATTTTCAACAACTTGTTTCTTCCGGGCTAAAGGTCCCGCACGTGGGCTACATAAGTTACCACACCTGTGACATGTTAGTTATCGTGAAATTTTCACTAAAGTTACCAGGGGAATGTTTTTCAACAATTTTTCCCCTTTTGTCAATGTTACCGCGGTGTTTGTAAGTGCTGTCAGATCTACGGTCCGTATATTACCATGCTATTTACATAGAAGTTACTCAGGGTATGTTTTCAACAACCTTTCCTCTCGGGTCAAATATTTTCTCTCCAGTCAAAAATTACCATAATGTTTGTATGTAAGTTATCACGTTTACAGTGTGTATATTATCATGTTATTTACACATAAGTTACCGGTTATTGTTGAATAAATTTTTCCACGACTTTCTCAAGTTCCTACTATAGAAAAAAAACAAAATAGTATTCTTACATGCAATAGAAATTATTGCCCCATGACTAATTTGGTTTGTACAAGAAGAATATATACATCCCCCATTGAAGAAAAATACTTGCTCAGGTGGATTTTTAACTACTTTTCCTCCTTTGTCAAAGTTATCGTGATGTTTATACGTAAGTTATCAGGTAGTTTTGATGAACCACGTATTACTCTCATGTCTGTATTGCCATCCTAGCTCTAAACTAATCTTCAGGCCACTTAGCATCTGAATCAAGGTAAAAGTGTAGAAGACCGGCTCTCGGTTTATATGCTCTAGATACTGAACTCTGCACCGCCCAACACACAAAGTTGCTTCCTTTTCTAAACAAAAAAAAGCACAAAGTTCTTCCAATTCCAACTGTCATGGCACCATCCAACAGTTCTTGCAACAAACAACAATCTCGTGTTGTAGTACTATCAGAGCAGAGCAAACTGTAAACTCGAAAAAGAGGCCTGGAATCACATGATTATAAAAAAGTGGCAACAAAATCTATGGAGACTAGCACCGCAAGGTTGCCAGCAGTAGTAAACAACATCAAAGTTGTACAACTACCCTGCTGTCGGGCTCATGCGCATCTGCTCGTAGGAGGCACATCAAGCTCCGGCCATGGATGGGAATGGAGCCGAAGACGGGGACGTTACCTCGGCCGATTGGCAACCAACAACGTAGGTGGAGGAGATGCAGACGGGAGGGATGGAGCTCCTTTGCTGAGCGGCCGGAAGTGTGGCTGATGCATGGTGGCATCGTCTACCACGACATCTCTGTGATGGACGGCCGGTGAGGTTGCAGCAGGATCCATCTATGACAAGAAGCAGGGCCGGGGCCATCCACAACAAGCAGCGGGGGTAGCGGATCTCGGCTCCCTTCTCCTTTTGACCGGGAAGCAAGGCAATGACTGACGGCTTTAGGTGGCTGCGGATCTCGCCAGAATCCGGAACCCGGAGGCCCTTGCGGCTGGGAAAGGAGGCGGAGGTGCCAGGGGCTAGCCGGCTAGGTGATGAGTGAAGGCGTGCTGCGCCGGAGCCGGGGGTGTGAGGCGAGCGGCGGGGTCGAGGTTTGAGGCGTGTGGTGGAGGCGCATTGGCCACTGGGGAAGAAGGTGGGGAAGGGAACGCCTCATTGGATTTGGATCGAACGCCTCCCGATGCGTGTGGCAGTTTTGCAATCTGCCACACAGTTGCCAGATACATATTTCGTAGAAAAAAATATAGAAAGACTATAGGAATGCAGATATAAAACATAGGATTGAAAAATAGAGGAAAAGTGGAGGGATATGGAATAAATGGAACGTTTGAAATCCAGGAACTTGAAACAAAGGGATCCATAATGTGTAGAGAAACCATGCAACGTTCCAAACTGGGCTAGACACAAGCCATGCACCAAACTCACACATGCTTTGTACTGTACTTGCACGGGCAAATCAAACCATGCTACAGTAGCAAATCCTATGGATTGAGATCTCCTACGTTTTCCTATGAAAAATCCTTCAAATCAAAGGAGGCCTTAGAGATTTGGGTCCAGCCTTGCTTAGCTAGCAAAGCTAGGTTAAAAAAAAGGGAGCTCCTGTTCGGCGCCCGAACAGGTAGCTCGGCTAACCAGCAGAACTACCGAAGACTTGTGACTTGTTGTAACGTTCACTCTGTAAGAACAAGTGTGACCGTGCTATTTACTAATAACTCAGATTTGTTTTAACGTGAAATTGAAAATGTTCATCGACTTCGTGACAAAAGTTCATCATTTTAGAAGAGAAGGCTCGCAAACTTTAAAAAACTTCACCACTCTTTAAGAAAAGTTCACAAACTTAAAGAAAGTTCATCGATTCTGAAAAAAGTTTATGCAAAAGTGAAAAAGTTCATCAATTTTGAAAAAGAAATCATCAATATTGAAAAAGGTTCATCGAGTTTGACAAAAAAGTTCATCAATTTTGAAAATTAGTACACCGATTTTGAAAAAGTTCACAAATTTGAAGAAAAAAAGCATCAATTTTGAAAAAAAGTTCATCGGATTTGAAAAAAAGTTCATCAGATTTGAAAAAGGTTCATTGAATTTGAAAAAGTTCATCAATATGAAGAGAATGTTCACGAATTTGAAAAGAAGTTCATCGAATTTGATAAAAGTTCATCAAATTTTTAAAAGTTCATCTATTTGGGAAAAATGTCGACGGATTTGAAAAGTTCATCGAACAAAGAGGAAGGAGTTTTTTTCCAGTTCGAACAAAGAATAAAAAACAAAAGAAAAAAACCATTTAGAATAAGAAAAGGATGAAAAAAGAAAAAAGAAAAAACAAAATAGAAAAAAGGGAAAAAACTAAGAAGAATACATGGAAGAAGCACTACTTGAGCAGCTAACACTGGATGGTGGAATAGTTTGTGGATCGAATCCCAGTGACCTTGCCCCTTATTTTTTTGCTGTACAACGGAAAAAAAAGGAAAAGATGGGCCAAACCCAGCTAAAGCGGCTGCAGGCGTCCGTTAGCAGAATAAACAATAAAAAATGCCAAAAGAAAAGGAGCTTGGCCCAGCTAAAGCGGCTGCAGGCGTCCGTTAGCAGAATACAGAAAAAAAAGGAAAAGATGGGCCAAACCCAGCTAAAGCGACTGCAGGCGTCCGTTACCAGAATACACGTTAAAAATGCCAAAAGAAAAGGAGCTTGGCCCAGCTAAAGCGGCTGCAGGTGTCCATTAGCAGAATACACATTAAAAAATGCCAAAAAAGGAAGCTCCTATTCGGCGCCTGTCGGGGATATAGCCCGCGATATGACCCTGCCGGAAATATGACCCGGCCGGACTTGGCGGTTTACTTGAGACCCGGTTTACACTTGACAATTCACTGGCGACCGGCCCTGACCAGACGGTTTACAAGCAACCTGCCTGAACATTATGACTCACTGGTAACCCGGTGGGTGAGACAGACGGATGACAAGACCCAAGGCCAAGAAGGCCGGTTATATTAATTGTGGGCAAGAGGAAAGGCGTGAAGAATATTTACCTTTACAAGGAGTTAAGACCCGGACTTGTATCCAGTTTGTATTAGAAGGTAGACTAGTCCTAATCCTAATAGGAGTCCACATGTAACCCGCCCCTTCAACTTATATAAGGAGGGGCAGGGCTCCCAAAAGAGGGGGAAGCAAGAAGAAACAATTTCTAGGGCTAGACACAAAGAGCCGGTTTACCGTCGACTCTCTCGTGATGATAAAGAGACCTAGCCACAAACAACATGTAGGGTTGTTACCGGATGATGTTTCCCGGGGCCCGAAGCTGTCTAAACCCTTGTCTTGCATTGCGTCTCTCGATTCCGCTCAACCCCTATCAAGATACCACATAGATGCGTTGGCCTGACGACTAAGTCCTCACACTAGGACATCTGCCGTGTGAGGACAGATGTTTCCCGGGGCCCGAAGCTGTCTAAACCCTTGTCTTGCATTGCGTCTCTCGATTCCGCTCAACCCCTATCAAGATACCACATAGATGCGTTGGCCTCACGACTAAGTCCTCACACTAGGACATCTGCCGTGACAATTTGATACGTCTCCAATGTATCTATAATTTATGAAGCATTCATGCTATTTTATTATCTGTTTTGAATGATTACAGGCTTTATTATACACTTTTATATTACTTTTGGGACTAACCTATTAACCGGAGGCCCAGCCCATATTGTTGTTTTATTGCCTGTTTCAGTATTTCGAAGAAAAGGAATATCAAACGGAGTCCAAACGGAATGAAACCTTCGGGAGCGTGATTTTTGGAAATGATATGATCCGGGAGACTTGGAGTTCAAGCTAGGGAAGGTTCGAGGAAGCCAAGAGATAGGAGGGCGCGCCCACCCCCCCTTGGGCGCGCCCCCTATCTCCTAGGCCCCTCGAGGCTCCCCCGACCGACTTCTTTCGCCTATAAGTCCATGTACCCTAAAAACATCGAATACGAAGATAGATCGGGAGTTCCGCCGCCGCAAGCCTCTGTAGCCACAAAAAACCTCTCAGGAGCCCGTTCCGGCACCCTGCCGGAGGGGGGATCCCTCACCGGTGGCCATCTTCATCATCCCGGCGCTCTCCATGACGAGGAGGGAGTAGTTCACCCTCGGGGCTGAGGGTATGTACCAGTAGCTATGTGTTTGATCTCTCTCTCTCTCTCTCTCTCTCTCGTGTTCTCTTTATGGCACGATCTTGATGTATCGCGAGCTTTGCTATTATAGTTGGATCTTATGATGTTTCTCCCCCTCTACTCTCTTGTGATGAATTGAGTTTTCCCTTTGAAGTTATCTTATCGGATTGAGTCTTTAAGGATTTGAGAACACTTGATGTATGTCTTGCCGTGCTTATCTATGGTGACAATGGGATATCACGTGATCCACTTGATGTATGTTTTGGTGATAAACTTGCGGGTTCCTCCCATGAACCTATGCATAGGGGTTGGCACACGTTTTCGTCTTGACTCTCCGGTAGAAACTTTGGGGCACTCTTTGAAGTACTTTTGTGTTGGTTGAATAGATGAATCTGAGATTGTGTGATGCATATCATATAACCATGCCCACGGATACTTGAGGTGACAATGGAGTATCTAGGTGACATTAGGGTTTTGGTTGATTTGTATCTTAAGGTGTTATTCTAGTACGAACTCTTGAATAAATCGATCCGAAAGAATAACTTTGAGGTGGTTTTGTACCCTACCATAATCTCTTCGTTTGTTCTCCACTATTAGTGGCTTTGGAGTGACTCTTTGTTGCATGTTGAGGGATTGTTATATGATCTATCTATGTTAGTATTTTTGGTAGTATTTTTGGAGTTCCAGAAGTATACGTTTGATACAGATTACTAAAGACTGTTCTGTTTTTGACAGATTCTGTTTTCTATGTGTTGTTTGCTTATTTTGATGAATCTATGAGTAGCATCGAAGGGTATGAACCATAGATAAGTTGGAATACAGTAGGTTTAACACAAATATTAATTTAAAATGAGTTCATTACAGTGCCTAAGTGGTGGTTTTATTTTCTTATACTAACGGAGCTTATGAGTTTTCTGTTGAGTTTTGTGTTGTGAAGTTTTCAAGTTTTGGGTAAGGGTTCGATGGACTATGGAATAAGGAGTGGCAAGAGCCTAAGCTTGGGGATGCCCAAGGCACCCCAAGGTAATATTCAAGAACAACCAAGAGCCTAAGCTTGGGGATGCCCCAGATGGCATCCCCTCTTTCGTCTTCGTTCATCGGTAACTTTACTTGGAGCTATATTTTTATTCACCATATGATATGTGTTTTGCTTGGAGCATCATTTTATTTTGTTAGTATTTGCTTTATGTTATTTATAATAATGTTTTGCATCTATATTTTCAATAAAAATGTCAAGGATAGCCTTTACCATGCTTATTTTGCTAGTATACATGTTGCTATTTGAAAACAGAAAGTCTACCGCTTTTGCATAAATTCCCTAGAAAAGTCAGAGAATGTTATAGTGTTGAAACTTTTTGCATATTGATCTATGATAAATCTTCTACAGCGTAGTATTTTTCTCATAATTTTTGGAGTTACGGAAGTATGATGAATCTTGCATTCTTTACAGACTATACTGTTTTGGCATATTGTTGTTATGTTTGCATTGTTTGCATATGTTTGCTTGTTTAATGATTCTATTTGAGGATAGGAGTATTAAATATGCAGAGACATTTAGTATACAATGTGGAATAATAATTTTAGTGATTTGTTACAGTAGAAAATGATAAGGTTTTGCATTGGTTTATACTAACCTATCTCACGAGTTCTTGTTGAGTTTGGTGTGGATGAAGCTTTTGATAAAAAGAGAAACCATGATATGAGAGGAATTAAGGAGACACAAAAGTTCAAGCTTGGGGATGCCCAAGGCACCCCAAGATAATATTTCAATAAGTCTCAAGCATCTAAGCTTGGGGATGCCCCATTAGGCATCCCACCTTTCTTTTTCAACAACTATCGGTTAGTATCGGTTGAGCCTAAGTTTTTGCTTCTTCACATGAGTTGTGCTATCCTTGCAATGTCATTTTATTTTTCTTTGCCTGCTGTTTGAATACAATACCAAGATCTGAAATTCTTTAATGAGAGAGAGTCTTCACATAGTTACATAATTATTTAGCTACTCATTGATCTTCACTTATATCTTTTTGGAGTAGTTTGTCATTTACTCATGTGCTTCACTTATATCCTACGAGTAAATGGTTGAATGAGTTGAATGTCATAAATCTGAAATTATATATGTCTCATTTTCTTATCCCATGGGGAGTAATGACTTGACATCTAAGAAGTAGAGGTTGTAAATTTATTGAAGGTTAGCAAGCATTGTATTGGTCATTTGAACAATTCATGAAAGAATATTGAAGGAAGAGAGATTTCACATATAAATATACTATTCGAGACATCTTTTATAATTGTGAGCACTCATTAAGTATGACATGCTAAAGAGTTGATGTTGGACAAGGAAGACAACGTAATGGGTTATGTTTTCTCACATCTCAGTTAAAGTATATTGTCATGGATCATTCAAACATGTTGAGCTTGCCTTTCCCCCTCATGCTAGCCAAAAATCCTTGCACCAAGTAGAGATACTACTTGTGCTTCCAAATATCCTTAAACCCAGTTTTGCCATGAGAGTCCACCATACCTACCTATGGATTGAGTAAGATCCTTCAAGTAAGTTGTCATCGGTGCAAGCAATAAAAATTGCTCTCTAAATATGTATGATCTATTAGTGTGAAGAAAATAAGCTTTATACGATCTTCTTATGGAAGCAGTAAAAGCGGCGGACTGCATAATAAAGGTCCATATACAAGTGGCAATATAAAGTGACCTTCTTTTGCATTAAGATTTTGTGCATCCAACCCTAAAAGCGCATGACAACCTCTGCTTCCCTCTGCGAAGGGCCTATCTTTTACTTTATGTCTTTTACTTTATGCAAGAATCAAGGTGATCTTCACCTTTCCTTTTTTTCATTTTATCCTTTGGCAAGCACCTCGTGTTGGAAAGATCCTGATATATATATATATATATATATATATATATATATATATATATATATATATATATATATATATATATATATCCAATTGGATGTAAGTTAGCATGAACTATTATTGTTAACATCACCCAAAGGTGAATACGTTGGGAGGCAACACTATTGAAAGTGCATTATATTGATTAGAGGGGGGTGAATAGGCGATTTTTATGAATTCTTCACCGAGGAATTTGCTGGTGAGGAAATTCCTAAATGAAGAACTACAAGCAGCGGAATAAGTACTCAAATGTAAACATATCATAACACAAGCATGGTCATCATGATGGAATGAAGACAAGCACAAAGTACAGAAAGCGTAAACACAGGATAACACAGAAAGAAGACGGACAGACTGAAGAAATTGAACTGAGAAAATTGAGAAAGTCTCCAGTCAAAGTCTTCAAACAGATATGAACAAGCACACAACAATCAGAAATGAGGAAATGAAAGAGTTGAGGAAATAGAACTAGTAAGCTTGGTGAAGACAATGATTTGGTAGACCAGTTCCAACTGCTGTCTCAGTTGTACGTCTGGTTGGAGCGGATGAGTATTTAAGCTCGAGGACACACAGTCCCGGACACACAGTCCTCACCGTATTCTCCTTGAGCTAAGGTCACACAGACCTCGCCCAATCACTCGTGGTAAGTCTTTAGGTGACTTCCAAACCTTCACAGACTAGGTCACTCGGCGATCCACAATTCCTCTTGGATGCTCTAGACCATGACGCCTAACCGCCTGGAAGAAGCACAATCTTCAAAGGTAACAAGCATCGGATCCATGTAGGATCAATCTCTTCAGTGATGCTCAATCACTTTGGGTTTGTAGGTGTGTTGGGTTTGGGTTTTCCTCACTTGATGATTTTCGCTCAAAGTCCTCGGAGGATGGGATGCTCTCAAATGACAAGTGTTGTTGACGAATTTGAAGACCTAAAAAGAATTTCAATTCTCCCATCATAGACATTTGATATTCTTCACTCATCATATAGGCAAATTCATCACTGCATCGTTGGTCAGTACAGCCAAAAATGATATCAGCAACATAGATTTGGCACACAAACAATTCACCATCATAAGATTTAGTGAAAAGACTTGGGTCGAGTGAACCGGGTTTGAAGCCTTTCTTCATGAGGAATTCCTTCAAAGTGTCATACCACGCCCGAGGGGCCTGCTTGAGGCCATACAGGGCCTTATTGAGTCTGAAGACTTTGTCAGGATACTTTGGATCTTCAAAACCTGGGGGTTGAGCAACATATACTTCTTCCTCAAGCTTACCATTGAGGAATGCATTTTCACATCCAATTGTTGTAAGATAATATCATGATGGTTAGCATAAGCAAGTAATATGCGAATAGCCTCAAGTCTAGCAACAGGTGCAAAAGTTTCATCAAAGTCAATTCCTTCAACATGTGTGTAGCCTTGAGCTACAAGTCGTACCTTATTCCTCACCACAAGGCCATTTTCATCTTGCTTGTTGCGGTTGATCCACTTTGTGCCAATAATATTGTGCTTGCGAGGATCTGGACGTTTGACCAGTTCCCAGACGTTGTTGAGCTCGAACTGATGTAATTCTTCTTGCATAGCATGAATCCACTCAGGCTCCAAAAATGCTTCATCTACCTTAGTGGGCTCTGTAATAGAGACAAAAGCAAAGTGCCCACAAAAGTTAGATAAATGTGAAGATTTTGAGCATGTGAGAGGACCTGGTGCTTCAATGTCATCGATGATCTTCTCGATTTGCACTTCGTTTACAATGCGAGGATGAGCGGGTTGGCTTCGAGGAATTTGATCCGCATTTTCTTCAGGAGCATTTTCCTCAGCACCATTTTCTTCAGGTGCGCCAGCTCGACGTTCATCGCATTCTGGAATGAATTCTTTAGCAGATTCTTCAGTGGGAATGACATCCTCAGTAGCCTTGAACTTGATCAGGTGCTGGTTCATCTAACACAGAAGGTAGGTGCTCTCTTTGCGAGCCATTAGTTTCATCGAACCGCACATCTACAGTTTCAACAACCTTGTGAAGAACGTTGATGAAGACTTTGTAGGTGTGCGAGTCCTTTCCGTAACCAAGCATAAAACCCTCATGTGCTTTCAGTGCAAATTTAGAATTGTGATGAGGATCTCTAATCCAACATTTAGCACCGAAGATTTTGAAGTAACTCACATTGGGTTTCTTGTCAGTGAGGAGTTCATAATCAGTATTCTTGAAGAATTTGTGAACATATACTATGTTGATGATGTGGCACCCAGTATCAATAGCCTCAATCCAGAAACGACTAGGTGTCTTGTATTCAGCAAACATAGTGCGAGCCATCTCAACAAGAGTTCTATTCTTGTGCTCCACGACGCCATTCTGCTAAGGAGTATAAGGGGCAAATAACTCATGAGTAATACCAAGTTCATCAAGATAGTCATCAAGACCGGAATTCTTGAACTCAGTCCCATTGTCACTTCTGATGTGCTTGATCTTCACACCAAAGTTGGTTGAAGCCCTCGAGGAAAATCGTTTGAAGACTTCCTACACCTCATGTTTGTAAGTGACAATGTGCACCCATGTGTAACGAGAATAATCTTCAAAAATAACAAAGCCATATAGAGATGTATCATTTGTAACAGCAGAATAATGATTAGGACCGAAGAGATCCATGTGAAGCAATTCAAATGGTCGAGTGGTAGTCATGATAGTCTTCGCTGGATGCTTGGCCTTTGTCATCTTTCCAGCTTCACAGGCTCCGCATAAGTGATCCTTGATGAATTTCACATTCTCAATGCCAATGACATGCTTCTTCTTCGCAAGCATGTGCAAATTCCTCATGCCAGCATGACCAAGTCGTCGATGCCATAGCCAGCCTTCTGAAGCTTTTGCAAGTAGGCATACGGCCGATTGTGGTCATGTAGAGAAATCAACAATGTACAAGTCTCCTCTCCTAAAGCCTTCGAAGACTTTGGAATTGTCAGCTTCTATGATCACACCGCAACGATATTTGCCAAAGACAACAACCATATCAAGATCACAAAGCATTGAGACAGACATGAGGTTGTATCCTAAGGACTCGACAAGCATGACTTTGTCCATGTGTCGATCCTTCGAGATCGCAACCTTACCTAGACCCAATACCTGACTTTTGCCTTTGTCAGCGAAGATGATATGCTTCAGATGTGACGGTGATAAAGGAGCATCCATCAATAGATTCTTGTCACCCGTCATGTGATTCGTACATCCACTATCGAGGACCCACTCATTGGCTTTGGGTTGATCATCCTGCAGATGACTTAGTGCAACTTACGAACTCATATTGTTCATCAGTGAAGAATATGACATCAATTTCATCAGATCAATTTCATCAAACAATAGAACAGATAAGCAGTATGAGGACGTGTGAAATGAGAGTTCATTTCATCATGATTAGCCTGCGTCATTTTAGGCAATGTTCAGGTCTCCAGCAAATTCCTCAGACGTTTTAAGCACGTCTGGAGACCTGACCCTACATAAGAGATTAGTTCATTTTCTTCACCACCCACATCTGAAGGGGTGGCAAAGAATTCATCACTCTATGAGCACCATATGAGAAAGGTGGCATAGAAGTCAGTCTACTTCGTTTCACATAAGAGGGGTTAGGGTAAGTTTATGAATAAGCAGAGAATTCTTCGAGGACTTATAAACATAATGATTAGAAGAATAATGCTCATATTCATAGCCCTTAGCTCTACCCTGCGAAATAGAGGGGTTAGCACGATGATGATCATGTGAGGACTTTGATCCTTTTGAAGAATTTGATCCACGTGAGGAATTGGACCCATATGAAGAATTTGGTCCATATGAAGAATTTGATCAAGAGTTCCTATTCTTCATAGGTGGTGTCATGAGGACATTCACGTGAAGACTTTCAAGGAAACTTTTGGGAACCCAGATTTTCTTCATAGGGGAACCGTTCCTCTAGTTAGTGCCAACATATCTAGCAAATACTTCACCATTCTAATTTTTGAACAGTTTATAGTTGGAGTCAAATGACTCATCAGAAGAATGAGGAGATTCACATGTAAAGCCAGATAAATTGGATGGATCAACTGGAGGTCCCTTTGCAGCAACCCATGAGATTTTGGCGTACTGCTCAGGCTTCCAATATGTTCCATCAGTATTGAATTTCCTCTCAAAGGCAATACCCTCTTTCCTAGGGTTCCTGTTGAGGATCTGCTTTTTGAGCACATCACAAAGAGTCTGATGCCCTTTGAGGCTTTTGTACATGCCTGTCATATACAATTCCTTCAGCCCTGCATCATCAGTGATACTAGCAATGTCCTCAGATGAGGAATTAGTGATAGCAGAAACAGATGAAGAATTTGTAGCATTAGAAGCATTTGAACATTCAGGTGAAGAATTAGCAGTTTCACGTTCAATGCACTTCAGACATGGAAGAACAAATTCTTCCTGAGTAGCGCTGATTTGTTGAGCAAGTAATGAATCACGCTCCTTCTGAAGATCTTCATAATCCACTCTTAGCTTTTCAAGATCTTGCTTTCTTTGAAGAAATTCATAAGAAAGCTTCTCGTGATCAGATAAGAGAGTGTTATGATGACCTTGAAGGTTGTCAAACTTGTACTGAAGTCTTTGAAGATTTTCAGTCAAGGTTTTAGTGCGATCCATTTCTTCACCCAACATATCATCACTTTTATCTAGCATGTTTTGAACCTTTTCAAAAGCCTTTTGTTGTTTCACAGCAATCTTAGCAAGTTTAGAGTAGCTGGACTTGAGGTTTTCATCAGATTCATCCTCACTAGATTCAGAGGAAGCGTATTTAGTTACCTTGGCACCCTTTGCCATGAAGCAATAGGTGGGAGCATAGTCATCATTGCCTTCATCAGCCTTGTTGGTGAAGCCATTTTCTTCAGAGTTGAAGATAGACTTCCTGACGAATGCAATAGCGAGAGCTAGGCTCGCCACACCAGACTCGGACTCCTCAGATGCCTCCTCGTCTCATGTTCCTTGGATTCAGCCTCAGAGTCCATTTCCTTGCCAATGAATGTCCGAGCCTTCTTGGAGACGCTCTTCTTGTGAGATGAAGACTTCGAGGATTTTGATGATGAAGACTTTGAAGATTTCTTCTTCTTCTTAGCGTCATCAGAACTGTAGTCCTTGTATTTCTTCTTCTTTGATCTTATCCCACTTAGGACAATCTTGGATGTAGTGACCAGGTTTCTTGCATTTGTGGCAAAGCCTCTTCTTGTAGTCACTGGATGAGGAATAATTGCTCCTTGAGGATTTTCCAAAGCGACCACGTCTTGAGAACTTCTGAAATTTCTTCACGAGCAGTGCTAGTTCCTAGCTCAGTTCTTCAGGATCACCAAGGCTGCTAGCAGAGTCCTCATCTTCAGACTCAGAGACTGCCTTGGCCTTCAGAGCACGTGATCTGCCATAGCTCGAACCATAGAGATCTCTCTTCTCAGCAAGCCGGAACTCATGAGTATTTAGCCTCTCGAGGATATCAGCGGGATCAAGTGACTTGTAATCAGCATGTTCTTGAAGCATCAGTGTCAGACTATCAAATGAAGAATTTAGCAATCTCAGCAATTTCTTCACCACCTCAAGGTCGGTGATGTCAGTGGCGCCAAGCGCTTGAAGCTCATTTGAGATGTCAGTGAGGCGATTGAAGGTTTGCTGAACATTTTCATTGTCGAGTCTGTTGAAGCAGTTGAAGAGATTGCGAAGAATGTCAACATGAGAGTCATGTTGAGTTGAGACTCCTTCATTCACTTTGGACAGCCTATCCCAGATAAGCTTAGCAGTTTCCAAAGCATCAGATGGCCACATATGATATTCTTCGCTTGAGAATCGAGCTGCTTGAATCTCTTCACATCAGTAGCGTTCAGAGATGGTGTGACTGAGGGAACACCATTTTCCACAACATACCAGAGATCGTTATCAATTGCCTCAAGATGCATTCGCATCTTATTCTTTCAGTAGGGGTAGTCCGTTCCATCGAAGGTAGGACACCCAACAGAGACCTTGATCATACCTGCGGTCGACATAACTAAAACTCCAGGCGGTTAAACCAAAATCACACAGAACAAGGGAGTACCTTGCTCTGATACCAATTGAAAGTGCGTTATATCGACTAGAGGGGGGTGAATAGGTGATTTTTATGAATTTTTCACTGAGGAATTTGCTGGTGAGGAAATTCCTAAATGAAGAACTACAAGCAGTGGAATAAGTACTCAAATGTAAACATAACAGAACACAAGCATGGTCATCATGATGGAATGAAGACAAGCACAGAGTACAGAAAGCATAAACACAGGATAACACAGAAAGAAGACAAACATACTAAAGAAATTGAACTGAGGAAATTGAGAAAGTCTTCAGTCAAAGTCTTCAAACAGATATGAACAAGCACACAACAATCAGAAATGAGGAAATGAAAGAGTTGAGGAAATAGAACCAGTAAGCTTGGTGAAGACAATGATTTGGTAGACCACTTCCAACTGTTGTATCAGTTGTACATCTGGTTGGAGCGGCTGAGTATTTAAACTTGAGGACACACAGTCCCGGACACACAGTCCTCACCGTATTCTCCTTGAGCTAAGGTCACACAGACCTCGCCCAATCACTCGTGGTAAGTCTTTAGGTGAATTCCAAACCTTCACAGACTAGGTCACTCGGCGATCCACAATTCCTCTTGGATGCTCTAGACCATGACGCCTAACCGTCTGGAAGAAGCACAATCTTCAAAGGTAACAAGCTTCGGATCCACGCAAGATCAATCTCTTCAGTGATGCTCAATCACTTTGGGTTTGTAGGTGTGTTGGGTTTGGGTTTTCCTCACTTGATGATTTTTGCTCAAAGTCCTCGGAGGATGGGATGCTCTCAAATGACAAGTGCCAGTTTCTCTCGGAGCAGCCAACCAGCTAGTGGTTGTAGGGGGGCAGCTATTTATAGCCTGGGGAGCAGCCCGACATGATAAGACATAAATGCCCTTCAATGATATGACCGTTAGGTGGGTAGATATTTTGGGACAGCTGGCGCATAGCACAACAACGGTCGGAAATTTGACTCTCAAATTCCTCAGGGCTATCATGTTCCTCACTGTGTAGGCAATCCGCACTGGCGAATTCCTAACTCCTCAGTCAGAACAAATTTCTCAGAGACCAGAAGAACTTTGTCTCTGTCACTGAAGAATATGACTGAACTGTATGAGATTTCCAATGGCTTCACTCAAAGGGATTGGTAGGTGTAGGATTTTGAGTTGAGCATCACTTGGAAATTTTTCCTTAGTATTTCCTCGACCCCCTTTAATAGTACGGTGTTGCCTATGACTCAAGAAAGAGAAAATGAAACTACGAAAACAAAAGTCTTCACGCTTCATGTTCCTCGAATGATTACCAAGTCTTCAAGGTCACACCAATTTCTTCACTTTCAAAGTCTTCAGAAAGTCTTCAGAAAGTCTTCAGAAATACAAAGTCTTCAGTTGAAGATCTTCATTTTTAGGGGTCGACTTTCTCTGTAAATATCAAACTCCTCATAGAATTATAGACATGTGTACACTCACAAACTCATCGGTCCGTTAACCTATAAGTCTTCAATACACCAAAATCACTAAGGGGCACTAGATGCACTTACAACTATAAGCCCCTATCTTTCTCAGTGTCCGATTAAAACTCCATAACCATTAGTATGCGTGAGTGTTAGCAATTGTGGAAGACTATATGATAGTTGAGTATGTGGAGTTTGCTAAATCAAAGCTCTGACATAGACCCTTCCTGAAAATAAGATGAATTGTAATTGTTTGATGACTGAGAATGAAGTTTGCTAGTTTTCAAGAAAGTTTATGGTCTATGCTTTAACATGTGAATTGCGTGTTGCTTGTTCGTGAGAAGTTTTATGAGATGAACTACTGTTATGACATATAATCATGCTAGAAAAGGTGATTGAAATTATCATTGATCAAACTTCTGCACCTTCTAGCATTCACACTTCATAAAATTCTTTCTTTTATCATTTACCTAGTCGAGGACGAGCAGGAATTAAGCTTGGGGATGCTGATACGTCTCCAATGTATCTATAATTTATGAAGCATTCATGCTATTTTATTATTTGTTTTGAATGATTATGGGCTTTATTATACACTTTTATATTACTTTTGGGACTAACCTATTAACTAGAGGCCCAGCCCATATTGCTGTTTTATTGCCTGTTTCAGTATTTCGAAGAAAAGGAATATCGAACGTAGTCCAAACAGAATGACACCTTCGGAAGCGTGATTTTTGGAAAGGATATGATCCGGGAGACTTGGAGTTCAAGCCAGGGAAGGTTCAAGGAAGCCAGGAGATAGGAGGGCGCGCCCACCCCCCTTGGGCACGTCCCCTGTCTCCTGGGCCCCTCGAGGCTCCCCCGACCGACTTCTTTCGCCTATATAAGTCCACGTACCGTAAAAACATCGAATACGAAGATAGATCGGGAGTTCCGCTGTAGCCACCAAAAACCTCTCGGGAGCCCGTTCCGGCACCCTGGCGGAGGGGGGATCCCTCACCGGTGGCCATCTTCAACATCCCGGTGCTCTCCATGATGAGGAGGGAGTAGTTCACCCTCGAGGCTGAGGGTATGTACCAGTAGCTATGTGTTTGATCTCTCTCTCTCTCTCTCTCTCTCTCTCTCGTGTTCTCTCTATAGCACGATCTTGATGTATCACGAGCTTTGCTATTATAGTTGGATCTTATGATGTTTCTCCCCCTCTACTCTCTTGTGATGAATTGAGTTTTCCCTTTGAAGTTATCTTATCGGATTGAGTCTTTAAGGATTTGAGAACACTTGATTTATGTCTTGTTGTGCTTATCTATGGTGACAATGGGATATCATGTGATCCACTTGATGTATGTTTTGGTGATCAACTTGCGGGTTCCGCCCATGAACCTATGCATAGGAGTTGGCACACGTTTTCGTCTTGACTCTCCGGTAGAAACTTTGGGGCGCTCTTTGAAGTAATTTTGTGTTGGTTGAATAGATGAATCTGAGATTGTGTGATGCATATCGTATAATCATACCCACGGATACTTGAGGTGACAATGGAGTATCTAGGTGACATTAGGGTTTTGGTTGATTTGTGTCTTAAGGTGTTATTCTAGTACGAACTCTTGAATAGATCGATCTGAAAGAATAACTTTGAGGTGGTTTCGTACCCTACCATAATCTCTTCATTTGTTCTCCGCTATTAGTGGCTTTGGACTGACTCTTTGTTGCATGTTGAGGGATTGTTATATGATCTATCTATGTTATTATTGTTGAGAGAACTTGCACTAGTGAAATTATGAACCCTAGGCCTTGTTTGCTATCGTTGCAATACCATTTACGCTCACTTTTATCATTAGTTACCTTGCTGTTTTTATAATTTCAGATTACAAAAACCCATATCTACTATCCATATTGCACTTGTATCACCATATCTTCGCCGAACTAGTGCACCTATACAATTTACCATTGTATTGGGTGTGTTGGGGACACAAGAGACTCTTTGTTATTTGGTTGGAGGGTTGCTTGAGAGAGACCATCTTCATCCTACGCCTCCCACGGATTGATAAACCTTAGGTCATCCACTTGAGGGAAATTTGCTATTGTCCTACAAACCTCTATACTTGGAGGCCCAACAACGTCTACAAGAAGGTGTAGTAGACATCACAATTCCATGACAGTTGGCGCCCACCGTGGTGCTCGCGCACGGTGATGATGAGTTCTCTATCTCAGAGATCGAGAAGATTGTAAAATTCGTCGGATGGAGAAAGAGCCGGCAAAGTTCATTGAGTTATGATCATAGTCATGATTAAAGTTTGAAACATCAGGCACGAGATTGAGATCAAGAGTTAGGGTGGCGTCTGGGATCCATTTAATCTAATAGCAACCAATTGTCACTGCTGCACCGCCTACGAAGTTTCAAGATTTTCTGCGACTTGGTCCGAGGCCGAGTGGAATCTGTTTGAGTTAAATCGGCTTGGTCTGCTAGACGTTGTTTACGCGTATCTGCGCAGTCTCACGCGCGCCTGACCGCGGCTACATATTCCATGGATAATCTGCTGGCTCAAGGACCGAGGAAACCAATACTAATCAAGAAAAACTGCGAGGCTACTATGTTGTTACCCTGAACAGATCACCGAAACGATTGAAATTAGGGATGTGGAGGTTTGTGTTCATGTGCTAATACTATGACCCGGAAACGAAGGTTAGTCAAAGCAACCACGACTCGGAAACGAAGCCGGCCACGATCCAGATTCCTCCTGCGCCCGCGACCTCGTTTCGAGGCGCCCGCCTCCGCTGCCTCGCGTACGCCTCGGCGGTTTCCGAGCCGTCGCCGTTCTTCACACCGCGGCTTACCTCTGGCGCTTAGACCGACCTACTTCACTACGACTGCGCCAAGCCAGTCCCGCTACTGCGGTTGAGCCGCCCCCGCGACAAACCGTCGGTCCTCTGACCGTGGTCCGCCCCTCTGTCGCGGACTCGCCGGGGCCCTCTGAGCTGCCGCCTCCAAAGTCGCCATAGCCTGACGCCACTTCGGCCGCAGTACACTCCAGTGGCTGCGACCGTCTCTCTCTGCTCCGCGTCCCGCGATGGTCAGGTAGCACGCTGCCGCTTCCACGCGCCTGCGCAGCCCAGCGCATCGCTGCTTGCTGCACCGGACTCTGTCCCCATTTACCTCTGCTGAGCCGCCGTGCCCGCGTCTAAATTGTCTGCACAAGCCGTCTTTGAGCGATCCTGCTGCAGCTGTTTACCCAAAAAAAAGGGGGCGCTGCCTGACCACTGTCCCGTGTCTCCATGGCAGTTGCTTTCCAAAGGCCTGCTACTAGTGCTAATTGAAACGGAATTACAATGGCGCAATCTCCTAGAAGGACCATCATCCATCACGTGAAAGACAAGACTAGTCAAACTGATGAGTCAATTACTCCTTTACTGCTACACAGCGACGATGCTAGGCTTGTTGTGGTGAGACGCCGTTCCTGCACGACGGTGTCCGATGAACGCGTGAAGGGCCCACAGTTTGCAGTCCAACATACGTTGACACTGGAGACTGTGCAAGCATCTGTACCATGCCAGGCTACCAGAAAATTCATCCAACACTAGCATCCTTGTTTATTTGACAAAAATAACAGGTGCTATCTATCCTATCTAGTTTTCACACATATTGTTTTCATCAAAGAACAATTACTTGGTCTATGATATTTTTTCGCAGGACCAGTATTCTTTAAAAAGGTGTCGCATAAAGGGTGCATGCCAGCATTATTTGTGCAAGTCGCCGCCCCCGCTACATCTGCACGCATGACTGACTCATCGTCTGCGTCCATGTTTGTCTCGCCCGAGTCCGGGCCGTTTCCAACGCCGTGGCCGTCTCTTGTGACCGCACCAGTTTACAACGCCACGGACAACTCGCCCGTCCGCTCTCGCGGCCGGTTCACGCGTCCGTGTCGGCTTACAACAAGGAGGACAACTTGCTCGTCTGCACCGGCTTATATATCGCGACCGGATCATCAATATCATGGCGGATAATTTCCAGCTAAACATATCAGGTTAAATCCATCCAGTCAATTTTTTATTGATACATTTTTATGATTTCGAGAACAATTACTCTCACCTGCAATACCTTTTATGCAGGATAATTAGTCACGACAAAAGTGGCTCATACCATGGGTATGGAGCACGTACTAGCAACATCCTGCCCGGTGTTCGTCCATGCCATGTTACACGGTGAATGGATGCGTGCAAGACGCCGTCTTCACGACACGGTTTACATCAGCTTGCTGGGACCGCGCCTGCGATTAACTCGCTCGTCCATGCCGGCTTACAATGTCGCGGCCGAATCATCTGTCCGAGCTGCCTCTGAAGTCGCGGTCGTCTTTGTCGTCTGTCTCTCGCGGCCTGGACTACATCAACATACTGGGCGGCACCTGTCTGCATGAGCTGTTAATTGAGTATGAGCAAGTCATAGCTTGGGTAGCCCGGTTTTCTTTCAACAAAATGGAGGCAGATTATCATATACTATCAACCGCGGTCTGCACTGAGTGGCTCAAAGGGCAGGTGCACAAGTCACCACCATTACAGTTTGGTTAACTTCAAATCGCCAGTTGGAAAGAACCATTGGCCGAGTTGCTGACATGGCTCATATGGGACCATTTGTAACTCGTCACAGTCACCTCAACATTCTGTGGATTCACATCGCGTTATCAACACCAATGATATACGCCTTCTGCTATGGTCAAATATGGAGAATCTCAAAGACAACTCCTCGAGCCGCCTTGAGACTCGGGGGCTACATGGACATGACTCAACAAATCTTGCCAGTTTCAGCAAATTTAAGAACCCCAGGACGATGGAGGGAAAGATAACCCGGTCCCGGAGGCTACTGTTATATTGATGAAAATTTAAAGGCCGTCGGACAATTTCCGGCTTGTTACAAAATCCCGGCTCAATGAAGAAGTTCCGGGTCATCGGAAAGGATTCCGGTTTAAAATCCGGCTCAAGGGAAGTTAGTGTCACTGAAGCTCTCAAATATCCGGTTTACAATCCGGTTCAAGGGAAATCTGTCTCCCACAAAGCTATGAAGCTCTCAATCCGGTTTAATAATTTCCAGTTCAAAAAGAATTAATTTCTCGTAAGTTCGAGTTTAAAGGCCGTCAGAAAAATTCCGGCTGAAAATGAAGGTTCCGGTTTAAAATCTGGTTCAAGGGAAAGATGTCTTCCACAAAACTTTGAAGCTCTCAATATCCGGATTAACATCCGATTCAAGAAGAAATATCTCTCGCAAAGTTCGAGTTCTCAGAAAAATCACTTGGGGGCTTGGTCGTATTCGAACCATAGCTGCACCTCTTGATCGGTGTAAGGCCAGTAGGGAAATTATTTAGGGGCCAAAGAGAGTGTTGCAAAGGCACAACTCAAACATAGGCACCCGCTGAGCACAGCTCAAAATATTGCTTGGGGGCTCTTTGCTTCTCAAAGAACAAAGAGTCTACACTTGTAATAGGTTATCAAGCCAGGCTTGGAAGCCAGGCGTATTCACCTAAAACCCCGGGTTATCCTGCACTTTTTAAGTAAGCCACTCCATCCAGGTAAACCTGGTATGACCTGCCGAACGTTTGACAAGTCAATCTCATAGACCCTGAACTTGTCAAAGTTAAAACGACGATTGGTTAATGATTGAGGTCCATCTTAAAAGGCTTTGTAAAATGGTTTAACTCAGTGGCCTGGAAGCCCATGAAAAGCCTCGATTTTGGGCCTGGCAGCCCATGAAAAGCCTCGCGTGTTTCTTTTATGCTGTTATTTGCCAAGTTTCTTCTTTGTTGAGATTTATAACATTTTATGGTAAACCGGCGTTCATTGACCCGGCTTGTCTTTCAACAAGTTGTTAGTACATGATCAATTATAATCCGGTGCTTATTGACCCGGTCTGATTTCGACTACAAGTCACCAGTATTATATATGGATAAACCGATGTTTATTACAACCCGGTATGGTTTTATCATAAACCGGCAAATATGGAAGGAGTTATCATTACTCAAGATTGGGGTATTACCCTTATTACACAAGTTGGTAAACCAACGATGTGATCCAACGTCCCAGGTACGGTTTTATCATAAACCACCAGGTATCATCTATTTTATATTTTATTATTTTCAAATACAGCCTTGGTTATAAACCGTGGCTATACATTTGGGCATCATGACCCGTCCAGCGGTAAACCACTAGGACAGTTTCTACTTCTTGTATGCAGAAACAGGTTGAATAAAGCATAATTATAAATCACCGGTACTTATTAACCCGGCCTGGTTTTAAGATGATAAGTCGCCAGTATATGATGAGAAATTATCCGGTGTTTGTTAACCCAGCCTGGCTTTGGACTATAAGTCGCCAGTATATATTTGGATTGCGCCATTGGAATCATGCGCTTATAAATCATTGGTATATTATTCAAATCTTTAATAGCCAAAATGGATGGATTTTTATTATGGTTATCAATAACCAGTATTATGATTAAGGTTTTCAAAGTCGCTTTAGCGCAATGGCTATTATATTATCAATGGATATGATTTATTCTACAATTGAAGGAATAGTCCCGAGTTGCTGCGGGCTTACGACCCGGCACTTGGGGGCTACATTATTCAAAGTTGAAATTACATCAAATATGCAAGTCTCATGTCGCTGCAAGCATGCACCATGACACTTGGGGGCTAATGCATAGTCATTTTTGGCTCATCTTATTGAAGACCCGACTCATCACATTATAATGAGTCGGCCCTTGGGGGCTACCAATTGCTCCTGTCAACAATTCAAGGTACACAAGTCTTAAAACCATTATATTGAAAGGTCCATTGCTCAGTTGGTAAAGCACAAAGCTCTTAACCTTGTGGACATGGGTTCAAAGACCATGGTGGAATTACATCATATGATGTTATTTTCAATGAAGCATGATCATATTTATAAAGTCCCTGCTCATTTTTGCATAATGACCCGGCCCTTGGGGGCTACACTGGTTGAAGTTTTTTGAGCATCGGGCAATTACAAGTCCCAGGTTGCTGCAAACATGACAACCCGGCACTTGGGGGATACATAATATGGAGCATTCAGTTTTTACTAGTGACTGGGATGAACAACATGGATTTCTTCAAAAGTGGCAGTATTTATATTGAAGCAAGTCTTAAGCCATCACTTTGTTTTGCTCAAGACTTGGGGGCTACGGGTATTATATTATTATGGAAGAAATATTTTCAAATTCTCTGTTTTGAGAAAATCAGATTGACCCGGCGTCATCAATAATCATGAACCGGCGTTGGCAACAATCATAAACCGGCGTTGGCAACAACCATGAACCGGCGTTGGCAACAATCATGACTCGGAATTTTCAGTTTTTATAACCCGACAATGGTACTAATCATAAACCGGCAAGTTCTACATCTTCAAGCCAGCTGGATATCAGTTGAATATGACAAAGACCAATAATTTTGTTCAAGTCAGAGCATTGAAGGCCAACTCAAATGGGTTCTTGATTTACAATATTTCTTATGCAAGCAAGTTGATTATGAAGCTGGTCTGTTAACCTGGAATTTCTAGAAGAAGAAAAGGACAAGGACTTACGGATGTTCAGGTGCCAGTTTACAAGAATTCTTAACCAGGAGCACAACCTGTCAAATTTGTTCTTGTGTTTATTTTGCAGCATAAGTTTACCATGGATAAATCCAAGCTAAAATAGGGGTTAATGTCGGGGATATACCCCGCGATATGACCCGGCCAGAAATATGACCCGGACGGACTTGGCGGTTTACTTGAGACCCGGTTTACACTTGGCGATTCACTAGCGACCCGCCCTAATCAGACGGTTTACAAGAAACCTGCCTGAACATTATGACTCACTGGTAACCCGGCGGGCGGGACAGACGGATGACAAGGCCCAAGGCCCAGAAGGCCGGTTTATATTAATGGTGGGCCGGTTTAAGAGGAAAGGCGTGAAGAATATTTACCTTTACAAGGAGTTAAGACACGGACTTGTATCCGGTTTGTATTAGAAGGTAGACTAGTCCTAATCCTAATGGGAGTCCACATGTAACCCGCCCCTTCAACATATATAAGGAGGGGCAGGGCTCCTGTAAGTGCATCTAGTGCCCCTTAGTGATTTTGGTGTATTGAAGACTTATAGGTTAAGGGACTGATGCGTTTGTGAGTGTACACAGGTCTATAAGTCTATGAGGAGTTTGATATTTATAGAGAAAGTCGACCCCTAAAAATGAAGTTCTTCCACTAAAGACTTTGGATTTTTGAAGACTTTGAAGGTGAAGAAATTGGTGTGACCTTGAAGACTTGGCAATCATTCGAGGAACATGAAGCATGAAGACTTTCGTTTTTATAGTTTCATTTTCTCTTTCTTGAGTCATAGGAAACACTGTACTGTTAAAGGGGGTCGAGGAAATACTAAGGAAAAATTTCCATGTGATGCTCAACTCAAAATCCTACACCTACCAATCCCTTCGAGTGAAGCCATTAGAAATCTCATACAGTTCAGTCATATTCTTCAGTGATAGAGACGAAGTTCTTCTGGTCTCTGAGGAATTTGTTCTGACTGAGGAGTTAGGAATTCACCAGTGTGAATTGTCTACACAGTGAGGAACATGATAGCCCTGAGGTATTTGAGAGTCAAATATTCCGACCGTTGCTGTGCTACGCGTCAGCTGTCCCAAAATATCAACCCACCTAACGGTCATATCAGACAAGGGCATTTATGTCTTATCATGTCGGGTTGCTCCCTAGGCTATAAATAGCCGCCCCCTACAACCACTAGCTGGTTGGCTGCTCCAAGAGAAACTGACACTTGTCAATTGAGAGCAACCCATCCTCCGAGGACTTTGAGCGAAAATCATCAAGTGAGGAAAACGCAAACCCAACACCTACAAACCCAAAGTGATTGAGCATCACTAAAGAGATTGATCCTGCGTGGATCCAATGCTTGTTTCCTTTGAAGACTGTGCTTCTTCCAGACAGTTAGGCGTCAAGGTCTAGAGCATCCAAGAGGAATTGTGGATCGCCGAGTGACCGAGTTTGTGAAGGTTCGAAAGTCACTTGAAGACTTACCACGAGTAATTGGGCGAAGTCTGTGTGACCTTAGCTCAAGGAGAATACGGTGAGGACTGTGTGTCCGGGACTGGGTGTCCTCGAGTTTGAATACTCATCCACTCCAACCAGATGTACAACTGAGACAGCAGTTGGAACTGGTCTACCAAATCATTGTCTTCACCGAGCTAACTGGTTCTATCTCCTCAACTCTTTCATTTCCTCATGTATGTTGTTGTGTGCCTGTTCATATCTGTTTGAAGACATTGACTGAAGACTTTCTCAATTTCCTTAGTTCTATTTCTTCAGTTTGTCCGTCTTCTTCCTCGTGTTATCCTGTGTTTATGCTTTTTGTACTGTGTGCTTGTCTTCATTTCATCATGATGACTATGCTTGTGTTCTGTTTGAAGACTTTGACTGAAGATTTTCTCAATTTCCTCAGTTCAATTTCTTCAGTCTGTCCGTCTTCTTTCTGTGTTATCATGTGTTTACGCTTTCTGTACTTTGTGCTTGTCTTCATTCCATCATGATGACCATGCTTGTGTTATGTTATGTTTACATTTGAGTACTTATTCCACTGCTTGTAGTTCTTCATTTAGGAATTTCCTCACCAGCAAATTCCTCAGTGAAGAATTCATAAAAATCGCCTATTCACCCCCCCCCCTCTAGTCAATATAACGCACTTTCAATTGGTATCAGAGCAAGGTACTCTCTTGTTCTGTGTGATTTTGGTTTAACCGCCTGGAGTTTTAGTTATGTCGACCGCAGGTATGATCAAAGTCTCTCCTGGGTGTCCTAACTTCGATGGAACGGACTACCCCTACTGGAAGAACAAGATGCGAATGTATCTTGAGGGAATTGACAATGATCTCTGGTATGTTGTGGAAAATGGTGTTCCCTCAGTCACACCTTCCCTGAACGCTACTGATGTGAACAGATTCAAGCAACTCGATTCTCAAGCGAAGAATATCACATGTGGCCATCTGAGCAAAGGACAATATGGTAGAGTGAGTGCTTTGGAAACTACTAAGCTTATCTGGGATAGGCTGTCCAAAGTGAATGAAGGAGTCTCAACTCAACGTGACTCTCGTGTTGACATTCTTCACAATCTCTTCAACCGCTTCAAAAGACTCGACAATGAAAATGTTCAGCAAACTTTCGATCGCCTCACTGACATCTCAAATGAGCTTCAAGCGCTTGGCGCCACTGACATCACCGACCATGAGGTGGTGAAGAAATTGTTGAGATCGCTGGATTCTTCATTTGATACTCTGGCACTAATGATTCAAGAGCGTGCTGACTATAAGTCACTTGATCCCGTTGATATCCTCGGAAGGCTAAATACTCATGAGTTCCAGCTTGCTGAGAAGAGAGATCTCTACGGTTCGAGCTATGGTAAACCACGTGCTTTGAAGGCCAAGGCAGTCTCTGAGTCTGAAGAAGAGGACTCCACTAGCAGCCTTGGTGATCCTGAAGATCTGAGCCAGGAACTAGCATTGCTCGTGAAGAAATTTCAGAAGTTCTCAAGATGTGGTCGCTTTGGGAAATCCTCAAGGAGCATTGATTCCTCATCCAATGACTACAAGAAAAGGCTATGTCACAAGTGCAAGAAACCTGGTCATTACATTCAAGATTGTCCTCGGTGGGATAAGGAATTGAAGAAGAAGAAATACAAGGATTACAGTTTTGATGATGCCAAGAAGAAGAAGAAATCTTCAAAGTCTTCATCATCAAAATCCTCAAAGTCTTCATATCACAAGAAGAGCAGCTCCAAGAAGGCTCGGGCATTCATAGGCAAGGAAATGGATTCTGAGGCTGAATCTAAGGATCATGAGGATGAGGAGGCATCCGAGGAGTCCGAGTCTGGTGCGGCAAGCCTGGCTCTTGCTACAGCGTTCGTCAGCAAGTCTATCTTCAACTCTGAAGAAAATGGCAACACCGACAATGCTGATGAAGGCAATGATGACTATGCTCCCACCTATTGCTTCATGGCAAAGGGTGCCAAGGTAACTAAATATGCCTCCTCTGACTCTAGTGAGGATGAATCTGATGAAAATCTCAAGCCCAGCTACTCTAAACTTGCTAAAATTGCTGTGAAACAACAAAAGGCCCTTGAAAAGGTTCAAAACATGCTAGACAAAAGTGATGATATGCTGGGTGAAGAAATGGATCGCACTAAAACCTTGACTGAAAATCTTCAAAGACTTCAGTCCAGGTTTGACAATCTTCAAGGTCATCATAACACTCTCTTATCTGATCACGAGAAGCTTTCTTATGAATTTCTTCAAAGAAATCAAGATCTTGAAAAGCTAAGAGTGGATTATGAAGATCTTCATAAGGATCATGATTCATTACTTGCTCAACAAATCAGCGCTACCCAGGAAGAATTTGTTCCTCCATGTCTAAAGTGCATTGAACGTGAAACTGCTAATTCTTCTCCTGAATGTTCAAATGCTTCTAATGCTACAAATTCTTCATATGTCTCTACTATCACTAATTCCTCATCTGAGGACAATGCAAGTATCACTGGTGATGCAGGGCTGAAGGAATTGTACATGACAGGCATGTACAAAAGCCTCAAAGGGCATCAGACTCTTTGTGATGTGCTCAAAAAGCAGATCCTCAACAGAAACCCTAGGAAAGAGGGTATTGCCTTTGGGAGGAAACTCATGGAACATATTGGAAGCCCGAGCAGTACCCCAAAACCTCATGGGTTGCTGCAAAGGGACCTCCAGTTGATCCATCCAACTTATCTGGCTTTACATGTGAATCTCCTCATTCTTCTGATGAGTCATTTGACTCTAACTATAAACTGCTCAAAAATCAGAATGGTGAAGTATTTGCTAGATATGTTGGGACTAACTGCAGGAACGGTTCTCCTATGAAGAAAATCTGGGTTCCCAAAAGTTGCCTTGAAAGTCTTCAGGTGAATGTCCTCATGACACCACCTGTGAAGAATAGGAACCCCAGATCAACTTCTTCATATGAACCAAATTCTTCATATGGATCCAAGTCCTCAAGTGGACCAAATTCCTCACGTGGATCATATTCCTCAAATGGATCAAAGTCCTCTTATGATCATCATCGTGCTAACCCTTCTGTTTCGCAGGGTAGAGCTAAGGGCTATGAATATGTGCATTACTCTTCAAATCATTATGTTCATAAGTCCTTGAAGAATTTCTCTGCTTATTCATATGCTTACCCTAACCCCTCTTATGTGAAACAAAGCGGACTGGCTTCTATGCCACCTTTCTCATATGGTGCACGCAGAGTGATGAATTCTTTGCCACCCCTCCAGATGTGGGTGGTGAAGAAAAAGAACTAATGTCTTTTGCAGGGTCAGGTCTCCAGTCATACTCAAAACGACTGAAGAATTTGCTGGAGACCTGAACAGTGCCTGATAGGATGCAAGCTAATCATGATGAAATGAACTTTCATTTCACACGTCCTCCTACTGATTATTTGTTCTAATTGCTTGATGAAATTGACCTGATGATATTAGTGTCTTATTCTTCACTGATGAAGTCTATGAGTTTGTAAGCTGCACTAATTCATCTACAGGATGATCAATCCAAAGCAAATGAGTGGGTCCTCGATAGTGGATGTACAAATCACATGACCGATGACAAGAATCTATTGATGGATGCTCCCTTATCACCGTCACATCTGAAGCATATCATCTTCACAGACAAAGGCAAAAGTCATGTATTGGGTCTAGGTAAGGTTGCGATCTCAAAGGACTGACACATGGACAAAGTCATGCTTGTTGAGTCCTTAGGATACAACCTCATGTCTGTCTCAATGCTTTGTGATCTTGATATGGTTGTTGTCTTTGGAAGATATCGTTGTGTTGTAATCATGGAAGCTGACCATTCCAAAGTCTTCGAAGGCTTTAGGAGAGGAGACCTGTATATTGTTGATTTCTCTACAGGACCACAACCAGCCGTGTGCTTACTTGCAAAAGCTTCAGAAGGCTGGCTATGGCATCGACGACTTGGTCATGCTGGCATGAGGAATCTGCACACGCTCGCGAAGAAGAAGCATGTCATTGGCATTGAGAATGTCAAATTCCTCAAGGATCACTTATGCGGAGCCTGTGAAGCTAGGAAGATGACAAATGCCAAGCATCCAGTGAAGACTATCATGACAACCACTCGACCATTTGAATTGCTTCACATGGATCTCTTCAGTCCAAATCATTATTCTGATGTTACAAATGATGCATCTCTATATGGTTTTGTTATTGTTGATGACTATTCTCGTTACACATGGGTGCACATTGTAACTTACAAACATGAGGTGCAGGAAGTCTTCAAACAATTTTCCTCGAAGGCTTCAACCAACTTTGGTGTGAAGATCAAACACATCAGAAGTGACAATGGGACTGAGTTCAAGAATTCCGGTCTTGATAGCTATCTTGATGAACTTGGTATTACTCATGAGTTATCTGCTCCTTATACTCCTCAGTAGAATGGCGCCGTGGAGCGCAAGAACAGAACTCTCGCTGAAATGGCTCGCACTATGCTTGATGAATACAAAACACCTCGTCGATTCTGGATTGATGCAATTGATACCGCTTGCCACATCATCAACAGAGTATATCTTCACAATTTCTTCAAGAAGACTGCCTATGAACTCCTCACTGACAAGAAACCCAATGTGAGTTACTTCAAAGTCTTCGGTGCTAAATGTTGGATTAGAGATCCTCATCACAATTCTAAATTTGCATCGAAAGTACATGAGGGTTTTATGCTTGGTTACGGAAAGGACTCGCACACCTACAGAGTCTTCAACAACGTTCTTCACAAGGTTGTTGAAACTGTAGATGTGTGGTTTGGTGAAACTAATGGCTCGCAAAGAGAGCACCTACCTTCTGTAATAGATAATCCAGCACCCGAGGATTCTATCAAGCTCAAGGCTACTGAGGATGTCATTCCTACTGAAGAATCTACTGAAGAATTCATTCCAGAACGTGATGAACATCAAGCTGGCGCACCTGAAGAAAATGGTTCTAAAGAAAATGCTCCTGAAGAAAATGCAGATCAAATTCCTCGAAGACAACCCACTCATCCTCGCATTGCTAATGAAGTGCAAATCGAGAAGATCATCGATGACATTGAAGCACCAGGTCCTCTCACACGCTCAAAATCTTCTCATTTATCTAACTTTTGTGGGCACTTTGCGTTTGTCTCTATCACAGAGCCCACTGAGGTAGATGAAGCATTTATGGAGCCTGAGTGGATTCAAGCTATGCAAGAAGAATTACATCAATTCAAGCTCAACAACGTCTGGGAACTGGTCAAACATCCAGATCCTCACAAGCACAACATTATTGGCACAAAGTGGATCTACCGCAACAAGCAAGATGAAAATGGCCTTGTGGTGAGGAATAAGGCACGACTTGTAGCTCAAGGCTACACACAAGTTGAAGGAATTGACTTCGATGAAACTTTTGCACCTGTAGCTAGACTTGAGGCTATTCGCATATTACTTGCTTACGCTAACCATCATGATATTATCTTACAACAAATGGATGTGAAAAGTGCATTCCTCAATGGTAAGCTTGAGGAATAAGTATATGTTGCTCAACCACCCGGTTTTGAAGATCCAAAGAATCCCGACAAAGTCTTCAAACTCAACAAGGCCCTGTATGGCCTCAAGCAAGCCCCTCGGGCGTGGTATGATACTTTGAAGGAATTCTTCATGAAGAAAGGCTTCAAACTCGGTTCACTCGACCCAACTCTTTTCACTAAATCTTATGATGATGAATTGTTTGTATGCCAAATATATGTTGATGATATCATTTTTTGCTGTACTGACCAATGATATAGTGATGAATTTTCCCATATGGTGAGTGAAGAATATCAAATGTCTATGATGGGAGAATTGAAATTCTTTTTAGGTCTTCAAATTCGTCAACAGCGCAATGGGATACTCATATCTCAGGAGAAATACCTCAAGGACGTATTGAGGAAATTCGGCATGCAAGATTGCAAAGGGGTCAAAATTCTAATGCCCATAAATGGCCATCTATGCACTGATGAAAATGGTAAAGACTTCGATCAAAAGGTATACCGCTCCATGATTGGTTCTTTATTGTACCTATGTGCATCTAGGCCGGATATTATGCTTAGTGTTTGCATGTGTGCCCGATTTCAAGCTACACCGAAGGAATCACACCATAAGGCTGTGAAGCATATTCTTCGATACTTAGCTCACACACCAACACTTGGATTATGGTATCCCAAGGGCTCTACTTTTGATCTCATTGGATATTCAGACTCTGACTATGCTGGCGATCGCGTGGACCGCAAGTCAACATCTGGTACATGTCATTTCCTCGGACGATCTTTGGTCTGTTGGTCCTCGAAAAAACAGAATTGTGTATCTCTCTCCACTGCAGAATCTGGATGCATTGTTGCTGGATCGTGCTGTGCTCAATTACTATGGATGAAGCAAACACTCAAGGACTATGGCATCAACATGAAGAATGTGCCTCTCTTCTGTGACAATGAGAGTGCCATCAAAATTGCTCATAACCTAGTTCAGCACTCGAAGACCAAGCACATCCAGATTCGTCATCAATTTCTTCGTGATCATGTGTTGAAGGGCGACATCTCCATCGATCACGTCAGCACTGAAGATCTATTGGGCGATATCTTCACTAAGCCCTTGGATGAGAAGAGATTTAGCAAGTTGCGGTGTGAGCTAAATATCCTAGAATCTTCGAAAGTTCTCTGAAATGGACACACATCCTAACATTTATACTGACTTGATGACTTAGATGCGCAACACACGAAGTAACGTTTTTCTTCAATCAATGAAGACTAACCCTCTAAGTGTGAAGAAATTGATTCCCAGAGCCTTACGACAATTGTACGCGGCGTCTGAAATCAGCTTTCTTATACGGTGGGTCACGCCACCAACCAAAGTTGAAAATCTTCAATTTGAGTTTTTCTTCGTTTTGAAATTCCTCAGTTTTCAAATTCTTCAACTTTGCATTGTCTTTGCTCTTTCCAGTGTTGTTCTTCATTTGAATATATGAGTTTTATGTCCTCTACAACATTCACTTATTGCTATTTCTTCAAGTTGATTTCTTCTGCTAAGTGAATGTGATCGGACTCTTCCCTCTCTATGCTAAACTCAACCCAGTCTATTCACAAATTCTTCATGTGCGTTCTATTTGAAACTCACTCAAATTCTTCACTGTGTCCTTGACAGCTGAAGAAATTGCGAACGGAACTTTTAACTTATCTTATCTGAATTTTTGGCTTTGCCGCTCAAACTGTTCCGCTTCTCATGACAAATACTTATCTATTCACCCACGATCCTACAAGATCGCCACCTCACAGTACGTAGGTGACACATGTCACGTGAATGGGAAGGGCCAGGGGCACGTTCGTCCGATTTCCTCGGTTGAACAGTTTTTCACTTTCTCTATAAATACCCCTGTCTCTTCCTCACTTCACTTTCACCTCGCTCGTGCTCTCACTCTCGCTTGAGCTTCCCCAGAACCCTAGCGCCGCCGCTACTTCATCGTCGCCGGTGAGTAAGATCTTCACTGCCTCGACCTCGTCGCCGTCGTACTCATGCCGGTTGCGGATTTCTTCACTCTGCCGCCGACGTAGCCGTATTCCTCTGCCAAGTTAGGGCGTGGAAGATCTGAACTGACGAACTTCTCATCTACACTTCCCAGTTCGTCGTGTTCTTCACTTCGGGTAATTAAAAGTTACTTTTATTGCTCACTTTGATTCTCAAGTTTTCTTAAAAATCTTCAAAGGTGTTTATTCTTCAAATCTTCACACACATTAACACCTCACTTGTAATCTGCTCTTGATTCATTTCTCTAAGCAATGATTTTCGTCAAGATTCCTCAATTGTGTGGATTTTCAATCTATACAACTCTGGAACCTAAGACAAAAACGCTTAGTGAAATTCCTCAAGACACATCTGGTCAAATTCCTCAAAACCTATTCTTTTTGAAAAACCTTCTCAGAACGCATATGACCTCTCCAAATTCCTCGCAACTATACTTTGTTCACAGGTACAAATGTCCGCTACTGAATCACTAGGTTCTCATCAACTTAACTCATTTGCAGCATTCCTCGAAGAAAAGTTGCACACCTCTTCAGAAACTTCAGTTGTTCATATTCCTCAGCTGAATAAAATGGGTGATAAAAGGCCACAGAAGGGTGGAAAGAGGCTTGAGGTCAATACTGCATTTGAAATTCCTGAGGACATATACAAGGACTACTGCACACCTGATGAAGCCAAATTCGGCAAAGAGGACAAGAATCAGCTCAAGGTGCGCATACAAAGGATAGAGAGGAGATGGGCACGAGAATGGAGGGAGTACAGATATGTCACTCCCAAGTACATGAAGAAATTTGCACTCAACCCTCCATGCCCAAGACCTCCATTGGCACCAAGCCAGTTGGCAGATCCCACCAGCCTCAAGCGTGGTGAGGATTATCCTGATGAATGGGCAAAGCGCCAAGCCAAATTGTCTAAACAAGCAAAGGAAGCAGTGAAGAAATTCAACACAGACTCTGCTGCTGCTGCTGCTACCTCTGCTGAGGCCTCTGCTAGTCTGCCAAAGAAGGCAATGCACAAGAAGCCTGTGCATAAGTCCAGTGCTTCATCTTCAATGTCCTCATGGCCAAGCCCCTCTGCTATGCCATCAAGGCCAGATTCTTCAAGGCCCTCACGGCAAATTCCTCAGACTGCTCCGTCAAAGTCCTCAGCTCCTCCGTCAAAATCTTCAGCTGTTCCGAAAAAATCCTCGGCACCTATGCATCTCGCCACGTGCCAAAGGACTCAAGGCTTCTCTATTGCCTCTGGAGCATCTGCAAGCTCCTCAGCTGCTCAAACTTCCTCAGCTGATCCCTCACTGCTGAAGAAAAAGGCCACTGCTGGACGAGGTATTCGACCAAGTCCTCACAAGAAGCAAGTCGCTTTCCAAGTGCCCTCTGATGATGATGAGGCAGATGATGAAGAACTCGCTGAAATCATCAGAAACAGGCAAGCCAGGGACGCTAGAGCTAAAGGCAACAATATGCCGCTGATGCTGGATCCAAAGTTGATCCTCGACTACATTGACCTGTGGCACAAGGATCCTAACACGCCTTTGTCGGAGATGAACCTCACTCCTGGTCAAAGTCATGTTCTTACTGCCTTCATTGAGGAAGAAAAATGGAAATTTGAGCAAGATAGAAGTTTGAAGAAAGCGCAATACAAGAAACAGTGCTACCTCAAGGACAATGTCCTCACTCTCACTCCTGATTAGCTACTTGCCTTGCAAGTGGAAATCAAACAACTGAGCGATGAATTTGATCGCTACCATGCTGATTGGAAGGGCGCCAAGGTGCATTTCGTCAATCTGACGAAGAAATTCACTTCAAGTGCTGCCCCACCTATGCACGTTGAAGTTACTCGAGCTGAGGCATCTGCTCAGCCTACTGAAGTACATGCCAGCACCGCTGATGACAATCAGGCTGTTGAAGAAAATGAGAGTGCCAGGGCTGATGACTCCATTCCAGTCGCTGAAGATATTGCCAGGGCATCCACTAGTGGTGCGCCTGAAGAAAGTGAACAAGTCAGGGCAACTGCATCAGTTGCGCCTGAGGAAAATGAACCAAAGTCCTCTGCATCTTCTGCGCCTACCCCAACTCCAATCCTTCCATCTGCATCAGATGCGAAGAAGACCAAGGCTGCAGAACGTGCAGCTGTGAAGAAAAGGAAGGCATCAACTTCTTCAAATTCTTCAGCTCCGAAGAAAATGAAGACTTTGATCAGTTTGATTGACAATCCAATTGACGTCGTTCCAGTTTCATCAATGCCATCAAAGGACCTTGTTCCTTTTGGTGAAGATTATGTGATTCCTGATGAATCTGATGAAGAAACTCCTTCTGCTACTTCGACAGAGAAGTTGGACGAAGAAATTGAAGTGGATGAGATCCCTTCAACCCCAGTCATTTCCTCACCTATGCCTCAGTTTACTGCTGAAGAGGTAGGTGTTGAAGAAATTGAAGATGAGGATGTGGACATTGGGTGTACCACTCCTGTGCTCAATGATGAATTTTGGGACAGTCAACATCCAAACTCACCAACGTTCACTCCACTCCAAGCTATTCCTCAGTCCCCTGCCGCCACTGAAGTGCAAATGGGATCTGAAGAACCTCATGCAACCCCAAGTGTTCATGAAGAAATTCCAGCCACTAGTGCTGAAGAAATTGTCAATGAAGAATTGACGACCCAGGCTGAAGCTGAAGAAGAGCCTGAAATTCCTCAGCCTGAGGAACCTGAGATTGCGATTCCTGAAGTGGTGCTGCAATTGACTAACACTCCTCAGCCCAAGCCAAAGGATCCCTTCTCCAAGAAGCAAAAATTCAAGGCTGATGATTTCTTCAGCGAGCACGTATTCTTCACTGAATTCAACCCCTATGACAATGCTTGTCTTAGAAGGAAGCATTTCTGGACTGCTAGCCAGGCCAACTTCTATTCCTTAGTGCTTTACAACAAGGACAAAGTCTTCGACCACGAGCACATTCCTCATGTGGACATGGAATCCATGCCTTGCTTCTCTCAAGTCCTCAGCATGACTCATGATGCTGGCTTGCTAAATTTCTGCTCTGACATAGTTGATTAGAATGAAGAGCTTATTCTTCAGTTTTACGCAACTCTGCATATCACAAGCGATGCTACTGACGTCAACTCGTGGGTGTTGGACTGGATGACTAAAAACACTCATTACAAGGCACCAGCCTCTGAATTGCTTCGTGCCTTACCAATCAGTCCTCCACTTGATGGTGCTCGTTGTCTATATGATGAGACTGAACTCACTGATCACTATATGCAAGTGCTCATGAAGCCGCTAAAGCCAGGACAAGCTCCAAGGACCAAATTCCTCGTGAAGGAATTGCTCTATGTGCCAAGAACAATCTACCGCATTCCGACGAAGACCATGAGTCCTATCAAAGGCCATGACTCATCTGATGAAGAAATTATCAGAATGATGAAGAATATGCTTTTCAACAACATGCATGGCATCCCCATAAATTATCATGATTTCTTCATGAGGACTCTGGCGAATGTTGCACTTTCACCATTTGAGCTGAAGCCTTACGCATCGTGGATCATGAGATTCCTCAGAACAAGGTCTTCACTCAACTACAAGGCTGATTTTCAGAATCACCTCATCTACTTGCCCCCTATTGAAGTCCTCAAGTGGACTATTTCCTCATCTGATGAGAAGGGCAAGTCACCAGCCGTGAACGATGAAGGCATTCGTCCATTGGATGGTCAGTTCCACAAAGTTGCATCTTACTCCACCAATGATGACTCTGCCACTCATGATTCTGCTGCCAATGCTACCAAGTCAAGTCCTCAAGCTACTGCTCCACGTGTGATGACTGACCGTGAACTGCTTATAAGTCTTCACCAGAAGGTGGATCAAAATCACAAGTGGGTTAAGCGTCAGTTTGGTTCTATTCTTCACAACATGACTTCTACACATAATGCAGTGAAGAAAAACCACTACTACCTCCATGAAGTGTTTGATCGCACCTGGGCTATTCTGTCACATCTATATGGTGAGAAAGATCTGAAGCAAATGGGCTTCATGGAAGACTTTGACTGGTCTGCTCCACCACCGAAGAGATTCAAGAAAGTCAAGGTTCCTTCCTTGGTGGCTAGCTCATATTCTTCATCACGCGCCACGGATGAGCATGAAGATTTGGACGACACTGCAGCAGGCCCTACAACAACTAAGAGCCTGACGACGCTGGCGCTCCTCCATCATCATGATATTCTTCAGGGGCGTTAGTCCTCAGTTTCAACCCTTTTGGTCATTCGATGATGAAGGGGGAGAAATTTGAGTTAGTCTTCAAGCAGGTCTATCTTATATGGGTGTTTTTTGCTAAGTTACAACTCTCGTTCTTCTGATGACTTTGTTGGATCGAGTTGTAATCTTGAACTCTATGGTGGCCTGATACTTTTGTTGTGTTCTTCTGGATGCTTATTCCTCATTAATGTTAATGCACGCATGCTGAATTACATCAGTCACCATATTTCATCATGCATTTCAAATTCTTCATATTATATATCAAATGCGTGTATGAATTACAAGATATAGGGGGAGATCTCCATGATTATACTCTTCAAGTGTGCATTGCTTCAAAAGCAAAATTCTCACTATGCACATCTTCAGGGGGAGTTCTTCTATATCTTGCAATCAAATTCCTCAATATCAGTATTCACACTTCACATGTTTATCCCCGTTGAAAACTTAATCTATATTATCATCAATCACCAAAAAGGGGGAGATTGTAAGTGCATCTAGTGCCCCTTAGTGTTTTTGGTGTATTGAAGACTTATAGGTTAAGGGACTGATGCATTTGTGAGTGTACACAGGTCTATAAGTCTATGAGGAGTTTGATATTTACAGAGAAAGTCGACCCCTAAAAATGAAGTTCTTCAACTGAAGACTTTGGATTTCTGAAGACTTTCTGAAGACTTTGAAAGTGAAGAAATTGGTGTGATCTTGAAGACTTGGCAATCATTCGAGGAACATGAAGCATGAAGACTTTCGTTTTTATAGTTTCATTTTCTCTTTCTTGAGTCATAGGAAACACCGTACTGTTAAAGGGGGTCGAGGAAATACTAAGGAAAAATTTCCATGTGATGCTCAACTCAAAATCCTACACCTACCAATCCCTTCGAGTGAAGCCATTGGAAATCTCATACAGTTCATTCATATTCTTCAGTGGCAGAGATGAAGTTCTTCTGGTCTCTGAGGAATTTGTTCTGACTGAGGAGTTAGGAATTCGCCAGTGTGAATTGCCTACATAGTGAGGAAGATGATAGCCCTGAGGTATTTGAGAGTCAAATATTCCGACCGTTGCTGTGCTACGTGCCAGCTGTCCCAAAATATCTACCCACCTAATGGTCATATCAGACAAGGGCATTTATGTCTTATCATGTCGGGTTGCTCCCTAGGCTATAAATAGCCGCCCCTACAACCACTAGTTGGTTGGCTGCTCCGAGAGAAACTAACACTTGTCAATTGAGAGCAACCCATCCTCCAAGGACTTTGAGCGAAAATCATCAAGTGAGGAAAACCCAAACCCAAAGTGATTGAGCATCACTGAAGAGATTGATCCTGCGTGGATCCAACGCTTGTTTCCTTTGAAGACTGTGCTTCTTCCAGACGGTTAGGCGTCAAGGTCTAGAGCATCCAAGAGGAATTGTGGATCGCCGAGTGATCGAGTTTGTGAAGGTTCGGAAGTCACCTGAAGACTTACCATGAGTGATTGGGCGAGGTCTGTGTGACCGTAGCTCAAGGAGAATACGGTGAGGACTGTGTGTCCGGGACTGGGTGTCCTCGAGTTTGAATACTCAGCCGCTCCAACCGGATGTACAACTGAGACAGCAGTTGGAACTGGTCTACCAAATCATTGTCTTCACCGAGCTAACTGGTTCTATCTTCTCAACTCTTTCATTTCCTCATGTATGTTGTTGTGTGCCTGTTCATATCTGTTTGAAGACATTGACTGAAGACTTTCTCAATTTCCTCAGTTCTATTTCTTCAGTCTGTCCGTCTTCTTCCTCGTGTTATCATGTGTTTACGCTTTTTGTACTCTATGCTTGTCTTCATTTCATCATGATGACTATGCTTGTGTTCTGTTATGTTCCTTTTTGAGTACTTATTCGGCTGCAAGTAGTTCTTCATTTAGGAATTTCCTCACCAGAAAATTCCTCAGTGAAGAATTCATAAAAATTGCCTATTCACCCCCCCC